>NW_025547584.1:0-7762 GCF_905237065.1 Salmo salar
GTTTTAGAAACTTTATGGTGTTTTCTATCCATATGTAATAAGTATATGCATATTCTAGTTACTGGGTAGGAGTGGTAACCAGATTAAATCGGGTACGTTTTTTATCCAGCCGTGTCAATACTGCCCCCTAGCCCTAACAGGTTAATGGATTCAACACCAAGCTTCCACTTTACTTTATGACACATGGGATCACTGCGTAACAGTCCTACCACCGGGGGCAGATCTTTCGGTGGCACCCAACCACAGCACAGGGGTGGATGTGTCAGATCTAAACAAGGATTAGTTATGGTGCTGACATGCTTCGGGGCCTGGTTAATCATTCTATCTTTCAACCTTGCTTCGGCCATACCGGCACATGTGACATAGACCATCTGCTGATATTGTTGAATTCCGATGTTCACCAGGGTGGCTTTGTTAAACCCAATCGATTTCCACCGCAAGTTAAATTTCATGAAGTCATCTAGTTGGCCACCTACCGATTCAAAACCTGTGTCCATGTCTGGAGGCACATTATCTTTATCGGTTAGCCCTCTGTCAACATTCGCTTGCAGATTATCTCCCACCACCATAGGTTTCTTTAGCCGAGACGGGCCAGGTTTGGCATAGTATATATACTGTCCCCCCTGATGGGTCATCTGCTGATTCATCTGGGGCACCGCAGGTTCTTGGTATACACGTACCATACCTGCTGGAGCAGGTGTTTCAGACACAAGGGCTACTTTCTCATCACACGGAATCTGTGGGGTTTGCTGCTGATACTGTGACAGAGTCAGTTCACTAGCATTGTCTATGGTCGCAGCCCGTAATCCGTTATGTATAGTCATCTTGAGTGCCTGAGGATTAGAACTATACTGTCCTCTGAAACAATCAAACAGCAAGGTAGCAATTTCTGAATCACTGGAACTGTAATCAGGCTTGGTGCTGTTATAGAAGTGGTTCCTGTTGCTATACCGGGAGCCCGTGTCAGACTGTGCCCTTGAACTGATGAACCTCTCAGAAGCAAAGCTGTGAGGGTGTTCCACAAGGAATGCCCCGATGTCATCACTTGTCCACAGTGGTGTAGACGCTTCTCCTTGGATCAGTTGCTCGTAGTACACATTCTCGCTTCTAGCGTCTGCGGTCAAGTGTAGGTCTGTCGAGATTTCTGGCAGAGAATCCTTCTCTATAGCACAATCGGACTGTCTCACATTGTAGGCGTCGAGGTACATGGCTGTTGTCTCTTTGGCAGATGCTGGAAGAGCGGAGGACCTTGAGGAGCCAGCAGGTTCCCGGATAACCTCTCTGCTTAGCAGTGGTATGTGTTTTACACCACTATCTGAGTCATCAATATGAGGCATCTTTTGTGCTAGGCCAGATATAACCCTGCTGTTAGAGCGCTTATTCTTGCGCCCGCCGTAGGCAACAGTGTAAGAAGAGTCATAGGAGCTCACAGCTGAGTCATTACATGACAAACGGTTCCAAACCGGGCTTGGGTCGCCAGTTGACAACACACTACATAATCCCAGGCAGTCCTCTGGTTTAGGTGTAGTAAAGGTCTTGTTTAACTCCCTGATAAGGACAGCTTCCTCTTCCCTCAGCACTTCTATAATGCTGACATGCAGGGGTTCTCTGAAGCCTAGAGCTAGCAGCCTACCCTTTAGAGTTTCGGGAGATCTTGACTTCTCGCCCAACCACACATGATGACCATCGACGTTGCTCATATCTCTCAATCCCGCTTCATCTGGTTCAAGTTTAGTCCATGTATGGCCATTCATCAGACCGGTCCTGCAAAAATCACAGATGTTCACAATGGACAAGACCGCGTCTCAGCTGTAGAAGAAACCAAGTACTGTCCGGCGAGCACTGCGTCTTTGGTGTTTGAGAACGACCCGCCCGAGCCCCAGTGCGTCTTCAGCTCCTGCTGTTTGTTCTTTACAAACTGGTCACAGGTTACGTGAGCGTACAACACAGCCAATGCCAAGCTAGCACACGCCATGCGGAAGGCGTCCTCATCCTTGCTATGGTTTGAAGACCTATACATTTTGTGCAAGGAGACGAATGGCAACAACGGTAGCACGTCTCCGGTCTCCTTGTGGACAAGGAACACTGTAGCGAGTTTTGGCTCTCCACACTCCGGCCCGGTGTAAAGTGTTCTAGGAGGTCTCTTGTCTACCAGACACATGTCTCTAAGAGAGCCCAGTACTCCGAGACAGACCTTGCGGACGATAAACGCAAGCCCGTCGTCTTGGTATTTGCCTTTCACGCTTGCCATCCAAGAGCTCAAGGTCTGCCATTCGAACTGGAGAGTTGTTACGACATGCAAAATCACAGCAGTGGCATGGCCCACATCTTCCAATAATAGACAATCGAGCCTGGGTTCCAGTAGGGTACTACATTGCATGGGTTCTGCATGAAAACTCACGAGGCCAGCGTCATTAAGCACAGACTGCTTTGCGATGCACACACTTACAGCCGAACTTAGAATGTCTTCAATGTGCAACCTGGGGATTGGAAGACTCAAACAGTGCGTAGACACCTGTCCCTCAGTCAGTGTTTTTGTTCTGGGTGACAGATCTAAAGTGTTGGGTGAAGCGACCGGGTATCTCTCCAAGATCTCGTGGCATAGACAGTGCTTCGCCAGGAATGTGTATAGAGGTTCAGGTTTTCTGTTTAGAAAAGGGTCTATCTTTGGGTTCCATGTAGACATCCCTGTGTGCAACTCCAGATACGAAGGGATAGACATGTTACGTTTCCTGGTACTTCGTCTGTCTTGAAATCTCCACCATAGCTTCAAAAACCTGACTGAATCGGCATCGTGTTCGAAGACCATGGTACTCGTTTCTTCTTTGAGGTGATTGAACACATAGGTAGCGATACTGTGTCTAGCAATAGCGGTGTCATGGAACATGTAGCGTTTGTTGCGCACAAGGTCCAAAAACAACAGTACAAAGTAAGGTGTGTGCATAACAGCCAGGTGCTCCAAGCGACTTAGGGTCAAGTCCTCCCCAGGACTCCAGCCTCGGGTCGTGTTTGGATTTGTATTGACTAAGTTATACTTTAACCGTTCTGCATCTACGGTCACCAACATGGACTTGCACAGTATGCAAGTATCCCCTGACTTGGTAGAGAAAAACCTACTTAGTCCCACAGGGCTCGGTATGTTGTCGGGATGGTAGTAGAAGTCATGATGTCGACGTGATATGGTTGGGGAACACGAAGCCTGCTGCTTACCCCCGTGGCAGTACAAGTAGCCGATAGCATCGCCGGCAGATTGGAATGGTTCACAGTGGTCGAGAGCTCCCTGGTGAAGAGCGGCCACTATAGTTTTCCACTTCTCCACCTCATCCTTGCAATCCATTATGGATACTATGAACAATAGCAGATGGGTTTAACACCAATCATAGACCTCGTTGTTAGAACATCAATTGCATAGGACTCTGACATGTCCTACACTACCTACAGTTATGTAAATATCATGTAATGTCGTGCCTCGTGTGAGTGTGTGGTGAGTGTGTATGTCAGGGTATTTATAGGTACATGGGGGATGTTCAAAGTTTGAACATGTGCAGTGTGGTGTCATTGTCCATGATTGTGTGGGATACCATCATCTTGTATTTCATCTCCCCGGCATGATAGTATAGGGTATGCTGCACCGCAATAGCCAAGCAACTAGTTCCATCCTTCGAGAGTGCCCACTCTAGCAGGGAGCTCTTCAACTCCTCTGTGAGTGTCGGGGTGATCCCGTACCTAACCCCGCAGCTAAACGGTGTGGGTTGACAGTATCCCAAAGCGGGTAACTCGTACCAAAAAGCAAACGCTGAGACGTTTTCACAGGGGGAGCCTATTCGACTTCTACCTTCAGACACCATGCCGATTGTGTTTATTGCCAATGTAATCTCCCATGAAGTGAGTGTGTATGAAAAACGATGCTGTACCACTTGGAGGTTGCGGTAGAACACCTGGGAACGTTTCCATGTCCATCAGTATGTACCTTAGGCCATACGCTTCACTTTTGTAGTCTATCAGTTGCACCTCTTTCGGTAGTTCGTTGGAGAGGCCGAATATCCACGTGAGAACCTTACACTCGATGTCTTGGAATGTGGCGTTGTGGTTGGACCAGACTACGGCTTGCAATCCTCTCACTCTGGGTATGGCCTTGATGCAAGCGGTTTTAGTGTGGTACCCCTTCCACCTTAGATCAATGACACACACTCGTTCTGTCCGCATCGCTACCTCGTGGTGCTCGCATGCGACAGCTGTAATCGGTGCACAGCCCTCAATTATCCCCAGGGCTCTAGCCTCTCCGAACATTCTGTTACCATACTCGGGTACGGACATGGCAAGGTTGCGGTTGATCACTTAAAGGGCGCTAAAGTTGTCACACCCTGGGAACATCTCTATGGTAATGGAACTGGGTAGGCCTTCCCGGCTTATGAACTGCTCGGATTGACTGACAAAGTTGAACTGTTCCACAACAGTCAAGGGCCTCTCCGCTGTGCAGCCAAAGTGAGCCGGGTGGGTCCTGTACACGTACAGACCCGACGGGAGACTTTGAGACTTCCTCAGCTGATACACAATCACCGTGTCACAGCACTTTGGGTACTTGTAACTTCGATTTTGCATCAGCCACCTGTACGCAGTCACTACGTTGTCAATTTCGTAGGCCCAGAGGGTTCTAGCGGTGTACCTGGACCCCCCCCTGTTCCCACCTCTCCCTCCACCCCCTGGTCTTTTACTGAGTGCCTTGGCTGGGTCATTGTGTACAAACGGAGAGACGTTACGTCCTTCCGATAAGTCCTTGCTCTGGTCCACGGACACACAAGAGGAAGACTCACAAGAGCACTGACTGGCCCTTGACGCGTGCACCGAAGCAACAGCTCCGTTGTGTTTTTAAAGTTGTATTTGTGAGCTTGGCAAGGCTTAACCATGTCTTCTGTCAGATCCCTCAACCGTACACCTTCCGCTCCCGGTACATATATCATGTCACCTATCACAGGGACAGGATCCAGCGTTAGCGCCTTGTACAGCGGACAGCACAGACCTGCCGGCTCCATCGAAGACAACCCCGTATTCTCCGGTGATGTTCCAGAGGGCCTGCTGAGAGATTGCAGAAAGAAGCGTACAGAGACACTAGTGAGCTCAGTCTGAAAAGCCACAAACCTATACAGGAGAGTATCCACAGTAAAGTATAGAAACATTGGCAAAGTCAATAAGAAGCATGTCAAAGCGTCCAGAGCTAAGTGTCTTGTTTGCCTAGTCTCCTTGGTTAAAAGCAGTAAAGACAGGCAAAGGGCTGGCGTTAAACTCCGTTGTCAGTGTAACGTAAGGGTATGCACGACCTGCTTCAGAAACAACCCGATGTGGTACTTGACAAACCCTCACTTCACAACGTGTCCAACCCTACCAGGGTTCATCTGCTCAGTCTGCGCCTGCTTTCAAGGTCTGAAGGAGAAAGTGTGCTGCGTTTGGATGTGCCCCAACTGCTCCTCTGAATCTAGGAAACAGGGCACCTCTTGTTCAAAGTGTTCCCGGAGCTTAGATCCCTGTCCCGGACGTGAGACCGGTAAACTATGGTGCACCTCCACTCTTCCGATTGAGGACACTGACAGTCACACCATGGTGACATATGATGAGGAGAAGATTGCTGATTATAGGGACCTGATCAGACAGCGCGTTTTTGACAAGGTATCGCAGAGTAGACACTTGTCAACATCGGATATCAGAACCTTATTTCACGAGTGCTTCGCGCCTCAAGTTTGCACCTGCAGGTCTGACAGTGACCGAAACCCCATGTGCTGCAGCTGCACTCCCGTGCTGACAGTGATGCAACTCCTTGCCAAGAACCCACGTCCTCTTGTAGCCTCACTAGCAGAAAGTGCTATACCAGGCAGGTCTCTGGCTCGTAACGTGTACGGCAGAGCCCTGTTGTTGAGCATGCTAAATGATCATACACTGCCTTTGTGTGCAAACGGACCCTCGTGTAAGGGTATGCTGGTGAACGTTCCGAACACCCCCAAGCCGCTACCCTCACTGATTTCACCAGAGTCTTACAATAACTTTGTGTTGAGCAGAGCAAACCCCGGAGAGTATGAACAGATCAAACCTTGTTGCTGTATCCTCTGTCTGCTATTCAACCAGTCCGCAGTCGTCTCACAGATGGTCAGTCCCGACGGTCTACACCTAGAGCCACATCCGATCAGTCCCGTGTATTACTTCAATGTTAAACTGTCCCCTGATGTTGGGATACCAGAGGTGCGCATCGATATCTATCCAGGTTACCTTGTCAACTTTCAAGGCTCGGTGGGTAGTTACAAGCCCACCTTCTACTACAATTGGAGAGAAATGCTTAACCTCTATGGGCTAGGTGGGACGCAAGCGTCCCACCCGTGGTACACTCCATCAACAGCAGGTGCATTTCAAGAGCGGCAAATTTGAATCCAAATAAATGTGAAAATTCAAATTTTTCAAACATACAACTATTTTACACCCTTTGAAAGATAAACATCTCTTTAATCTAACCACGTTTTCCGATTTCAAAAAGGTTTTACGGCGAAAGCATAAATTTAGAGTATGTTAGGACAGTACATTTACAAGAGTTGTGTGTAATGTTGTGCCAATTCAAAGACAGGTGTCACCAAAACCATAAAATCAGCTAAAATTATGCACTAACCTTTTACAATCTCCAACAGATGACACTCCTAGGACATTATGTTAGACAATGCATGCATTTTTAGTTCTATCAAGTTCATATTTATATCCAAAAACAGCGTTTTACTGTGGCGTTGATGTTCAGGAAATCGTTTCCCTCCAATAACCGGCATTCAAGTCAGCACCACAAATTAAATAATTAAAATTAGAAAACATTGGTAAAATATTATATTGTCATTTAAAGAATTATAGATTTACATCTCTTGAACGCAATCAACTTGCCAGATTTAAAAATAACCTTACTGGGAAATCACACTTTGCAATAATCTGAGCACTGCGCCCAGAAAAATACGCGCGTGCGATACAGACTAGCCGCCATGTTGGGGAGATCTAAAATCGAAAATACTATGTAAATAATCCATTACCTTTGATTCTCTTCATCAGATGTCACTTCCAGGTATCACAGGTCCATAACGAATGTAGTTTTGTTCAAAAAAGCTCATCATTTATGTCCAAAAATCTCCGTCTTGTTAGCACATGATCTAAGCCCGCCGGACTTCACTTCATGAACGAGGGGAAAAAATATATTTACGTTCGTTCAAACATGTCAAACGTTGTATAGCATAAATCATTAGGGCCTTTTTTAACCAGAACATGAATAAAATTCAAGGCGGACGAATGCAAAATCTTTTAAAACGTATTGGAACGAGGGTACCCAGCATGACCTAGCGCGCCAGGTGTCTAATGGGCCATCATCGTTCCATGGCTCTTGTTCGGTCAGATCTCCCTCCAGAAGACTCAAAACACTTTGTAAAGGCTGGTGACATCTAGTGGAAGCAATAGGAAGTGCCAAAATATTCCTCAGCCCCTGTGTTTTTCAATGGCATAAGTTTAAAGGTAATACAAAACATCGGGTATCCACTTCCTGTCAGAATCTGTCTCAGGGTTTTGCCTGCCAAATGAGTTCTGTTATACTCACAGACACCATTCAAACAGTTTTAGAAACTTTAGGGTGTTTTCTATCCATATATAATAAGTATATGCATATTCTAGTTACTGGGTAGGATTAGTAACCAGATTAAATCGGGTACATTTTTTTATCCAGCCGTGCAAATACTGCCCCTAGCCCTAACAG
>NW_025547585.1:0-3029 GCF_905237065.1 Salmo salar
CTCTCTCTCTCTCTCTCTCTCTCTCTCTCTCTCTCTCTCTCTGTGTGTGTCCAATGTGGGCTATTCTTCCCTCCCACCCTTTCTCCTCCTCTCTTCCCTATTTGCAGCTATAACATTCAGACCGACATAATGGGCAAACTATCTTTGGCTGACATGGACACAAACGTGCTTTGTTGAATAAAACACCAAAATACCAAACTGAGTATGTCGTTTATTTATTTCTTAACTGCCACAATGTCACAACATGTGCTTATACTACATCTACTGCTGTTATAGCTTTTGTTCTACTGTATTCGCGGTATGCGTCCTGAACGCTCACTCTAGTGACAGGTTCTCTCATATCCTCCAAATCCCCTTTGAACAGCCAGGGTTAGCACCTGCCTGTTGATGTAGGCCGAGGCGTTGAGTTGCAGTCCCACATTGTCAGAGAGTGTCTTCACTGCCCCAATTAATCTCCGCACGTCCAGTCTTCCCCGGAGCGCTCCTAGTAGATAACGGAGGTCCGACTTCTCCATTTGAGTGGAAATCAGTTCGTTCTTGAACTTGTTGTACTCCTTCTGGTCCCCTATCGTTGAAGCCATAGAGTCTTTGAGCAGGTTTATGTTGACATCTAAGCTTGCTATGGATCTCGAAACGGTGTTTATTGATCTGTCAACAGCGGCCTCTTCCTTCTTCCTACTCAGGGTTAGCTTTTTCTCTTGTTCCATGGGGTCCATGTACAGAGAGGTGAAGAAATTTACTCCGCATGAGAGTACGAAATCGGCACACTCCCCGGGCTATGTTGCGTGAAAGACCACTACTGCGCATCCTTGTCGCAATGGACCGTGGTTGTAATGGGTAGGCTATGTTTATTACTAGTAACCATTTCCCATGGTACTGCCAGGGTCCGGTCAACACTGGAGGCTTCGAGAGTACCGGGTGCTCTCGAATATCCTGTTAACCTCTTATGGCTAGGGGGCAGTATTTTCACGGCTGGATAAAAAACGTACCCGATTTAATCTGGTTACTAATCCTACCCAGTAACTAGAATATGCATATACTTATTATATATGGATAGAAAACACCCTAAAGTTTCTAAAACTGTTTGAATGGTGTCTGTGAGTATAACAGAACTCAAATGGCAGGTCAAAACCTGAGAGATTCCTTTACAGGAAGTGGCCTGTCTGACCATTTCTGGAACTTCTTTGCCATCTCTATCTTTTACAAAGGATCTCTGCTCTAACGTGACACTTCCTACGTCGTCCATGGGCGCTCAGAGCCCGGGAAAAACCTGAATGTCGTCATCCCAGCCCCAGGCTTAAACACATTATCGCCTTCCTCAAGTGGCCGACTCTTTGGGCGCGTGACCTCTGCCGTCTTTGTGATTTTTTCCTCTGTTTGCCGAAAAGGAGATTCCCGGTCGGAATATTATCGCTTTTCTACGAGAAAAATTGCATAAAAATTGATTTTAAACAGCGGTTGACATGCTTCGAAGTACGGTAATGGAATATTTAGAATTTTTTTGTCACGAATTGCGCCATGCGCACGACCCTTATTTACCATTTCGGATAGTGTCTGGGACGCATCGAACAAAACGCCGCTATTCGGATATAACGATGGATTATTTTGGACCAAACCAACATTTGTTATTGAAGTGGCAGTCCTGGGAGTGCATTCTGACGAAGACAACAAAAGGTAATCAAACTTTTATAATAGTAAATCTGATATTGGTGAGTGCTAAACTTGCCGGGTGTCTAAATAGCTAGCCCGTGATGGCTGGGCTATGTACTTAGAATATTGCAAAATGTGCTTTCACCAAAAAGCTATTTTAAAATCGGACATATCGAGTGCATAGAGGAGTTCTGTATCTATAATTCTTAAAATAATTGTTATGCTTTTTGTGAACGTTTATCGTGAGTAATTTAGTAAATTATTAGCAAATTCCTCCGGAAGTTTGCAGGGGGTATGCTAGTTCTGAACGTCACATGCTAATGTAAAAAGCTGTTTTTTGATATAAATATGAACTTGATTGAACAAAACATGCATGTATTGTATAACATAATGTCCTAGGTGTGTCATCTGATGAAGATCATCAAAGGATAGTGCTGCATTTAGCTGTCTTCTGGGTTTTTGTGACATTATATGCTAGCTTGAAAAATGGGTGTCTGATTATTTCTGGCTTGGTACTCTGCTGACATAATCTAATTTTGCTTTCGCTGTAAAGCCTTTTTGAAATCGGACAGTGTGGTTAGATAAAGGAGAGTCTTGTCTTTAAAATTCTGTGAAATAGTCATATGTTTGAAAAATTGAAGTTTTTGTATTTTTGAGGAATTTGTAATTCGCGCCACGCCTATCATTGGATATTGGAGTAGGTGTTCCGCTAGCGGAATGTCTAGATGTAAGAGGTTAAATATGGGGTTGATTAAGCGAGAGGTGGTCTGGATGGGGTTGCAGGCAAATATACCCGTTCCGCTAATTCTAGGAGCTAGCCTATCGACCAGTGTTTCCCGGGTCACATCACCGGCGCACATGAGCTTCTTGTCAGATGTCAGCCCTATACTGTAAGTACCGCAGAAGGCCACCCCCAGCATTGGCTGCATTATGTCTGTGGTACGCTTATCTCCGTTCACTCTCTCCACGGTATCCTTGAAGGGATCCCCTATGGGATCCAGTACACCCTTTTCAAACTCCACCATGTGAAGTGTGTTGCAGAATAGCTTATGATTACTCTCCTCTTGGTTGCGGTGTCTGCTGGCGTGCTTGTTTCTAACCCTGAGAGCTGAACTGAAAGGCTGGAGTAGAGTTGGCATACAAGTGTACACTTGGGCTCGCATCATAGTGTCCCTAGTAACGGAGCCGTTAAGGATCGACTGGGTGTCTCGGTTAAGGATCGACTGGGTGTCCCTATGAGAGCAAGGAAAGGGAGACAAGAGGGACGAGTCCGGTTTAGATCGGTGCACAGGATCCGTAACGGGAACGCAGAGTCTCCAGATACCAGCAGGTCCAGCCCTGGAAACTGCAGCTTTCGAGCCAAAGGATATCGAGCCGAC
>NW_025547586.1:0-9533 GCF_905237065.1 Salmo salar
TTTTTGTGAACGTTTATCGTGAGTAATTTAGTAAATTGTTAGCGAATTCAACCGGAAGTTTGCGGGGGGTATGCTAGTTCTGAACGTCACATGCTAATGTAAAAAGCAGTTTTTTGATATAAATATGAACTTGATTGAACAAAACATGCATGTATTGTATAACATAATGTCCTAGGGTTGTCATCTGATGAAGATCATCAAAGGTTAGTGCTGCATTTAGCTGTCTTCTGGGTTTTTGTGACATTATATGCTAGCTTGAAAAATGGGTGTCTGATTATTTCTGGCTTGGTACTCTGCTGACATAATCTAATGTTTTGCTTTCGTTGTAAAGCCTTTTTGAAATCGGACAGTGTGGTTAGATTAACGAGAGTCTTGTCTTTAAATAGCTGTAAAATAGTCATATGTTTGAGAAATTGAAGTAATAGGATTTTTAAGGTTTTGAAAATCGCGCCACAGGCTTCAAGTGGCTGTTACGTAGGTGGGACGAATTCGTCCCGCCTATCCCATAGAGGTTAAACCACGCAATAGTAACCTGAGCTATCCTGTCAACATGAGTTACAGGAGCAGGATTCCCCGTAGTACACTGAGCTGTGAGACTCACATTCAAACGTACCACGCGGTGAATGTAGCGACCCCTCCGAATAAGGGATTTAAACATGTCGAGCTGATTATCAGCGACTACCCAACTCTGACTAGGAGTGATTGCGCCAAACTACTGGTGGTTAGAAGTTCAGACACCTTGTACCTGGGGCCGGTCTGTACCATCCAAAACGTAACCGGCCTGTTGGTACACAGGGTGTTTTCCGAGGGGAAACTTCTACAAGATATCTTGGATATGCACACCTCTCTCCAGGTGCACCCCTTTGTGAGCAGGACCTTCGCCCTGCATATGATGACAGTCCCCTTTAGCGACCACTCAGGGGTAGGGGTGTTTGTTGGCCAGGCAGTCGGAGAGTGGAACCTAGGGCGTGTGAATGGAATGGCCATTATGTCCGAGACGGAAAAGTTCATCCTTACTTACTATGTACTACAATGCCTCCTACGAGTACAGATCCTAACTCTCCGGGTTCTGGGCTTCACTATGAAGTCTATACAACCTGCGAGGATATGGCGAGTGAGTACTGGATTCAGAGTGGACTTCATTGGGTGCATAGTCGACACTATATACATGTGGCAAAATCGGGATCCAATGGGGGGAGATACCGAAGGGTTAGCTACCATTCACAGGACAATGGACCAGCTGGGATTGCTTCACTTTCTACCAGGTAATGTGAAGATGATCTTGGTTGAAAGCTACACAAGTCTCTTTAATACAGAAGGCAGGCAAAAGGGGAAAAGACGGGACGTGCCTATTCCGGTCCAGAGGCAGTTTAACCCTGATACTGACAACCTACTGTATACTGTCTACAACCTGTGTGCATTCACACCCGAACTGATATCCGTAGCTAGTACTTGGGATACTATACTAGGCTCTGGCGAGTACGAAGATGTGACCCTGCACACCGTGGGCTCAAACGTTCAACCCTACGGGCCGTTCTACATACAGATTCACAACCAGTGTTTCAAATGGAACAAGGTAACCATAGTGGAGCCCGTTCTCGAAAGGCTTCCAGCACTGGCTGAGGTATCACATGTGTTTAAGGGTAACACTCACGTGCCAGAAGGGCGCATAGCTAAAGCTCTACAGTCCAAGAAAATGTTAACCGAGGCTTGCCTACATGGCCCGAACCAAGCTTCTGCATTCTCACAAGGATCACTGTCTGCAGTCTCACAAGGACCACTGCCTGCAGTCCCACAAGGAACACTGCTTGGAGTCCCACAAGGACCACTGCCTGGAGTCTCACAAGGACCACTGCCTGGAGTCTCACAAGGACCACTGCCTGCAGTCCCACAATAAACACTGCCTAGAGTCCCACAAGGACCACTGCCTGGAGTCTCACAAGGACCACTGCCTGTTGCTGTGAGTGTACCTCATAAGGACAACCAAGACCTTTATGTTGAAAAGGGAAGCAGTCCTAGACTAGTGTTAGAAGACCACAGCTTGTATTATAATGTATACTGAGATGTCTTATTTTTTTTTCTTTCTACTGCATCATTGATTGTATGTTGTTTTACTCCATGTGTAACTCTGTGTTTTTGTATGTTGTCGAACTGCTTTGCTTTATCTTGGCCAGGTCGCAATTGTAAATGAGAAATTGTTCTCAACTTGCCTACCTGGTTAAATAAAGGTGAAATAAAATAAATAAATAAAAATAAAATGTATAGAGAGTAGCTAATGGTTTCAATATGTGTTCCTGGTGTTTATTTCAAACTGTCTGTGCGTTATGATACTTCAATTGTAGTCCCGTGTTTATGATATGTACGTTAAAGATGGAATACCATAGTAGAGTGTGTCTCAGTGGTTGTTTATTTCACATTGATCTCATATCATTCAAACACAATAGGTAGCAAGACATCATGATATATATAACCTCTAGCATCTAATATAGATGTGAGGCTTACACATGCACCACAGGTTCATAATGATAGCCTTTGATAAGGAAATGAGAACATCCTAGCTCATAGATAGGGCAGGAGTGCTCTGTAATCACGACTGGGATCCTTTCATGTGCCATGAGCATGAAGTTAACTTCATCGACGCTCAACCACCTATCCTGCTTCATAAGAAGATCAGTCAGATCCTGGTGCCTGCTACAGTTATTGTTGTTTAGGTACACGCTGATCCCGGAATCACTCTTATTCCTTATCATATATTCTGAGGTTTTACTGACAATCATTTTGTGAACATCGCAGTACCCTTTCTCATTGTCATTGTCTCTGAATAAACCCAATAGTGAAGCCACAGTGAGGAATCCGCAGTAGTTATCGGATGGCACTCTGCAGACCTTAAGGTTGTTCAGCCTGACGTAAGCTCCTAGTGTGCCTGTGTGATAGCAGTAAGATGTAGGCGGTTCATGGGGTATCAACACCTGTAGGTTCAGGCCTTTGTCCATCACGTGCCAGGCTCCGTTATTGTAGCAGATGGAACCGGGAGCCCACAGGTCATGGTAGTGTTGGTTTGTGATATTATAGTTGAAGCCGTTGACGTTTACCTCTACGTTGACCCCAAACAGGCCTCCTACAATTGCCGTGATGGCTATAAATTGGGCCTCTTGATGGCACGTGTTATTGTACATTGCTTAAATGTCATTGCAGACTCCAAGCGACGTGAAATTGTCGAGGCCGAAACTTTTCACTGCTAGGTGTACCATCACGGCCAGAGATTCGGGAGTGTATAGTTCCTCAGGTGCAGCAGTGTCAGTCAAGACTGGCCCCCCTGATGTTGTCACTGGGCCACTCTTCGAGTACATGAAGAGGACCCACAGTGCCTCTATGAGTGTACCATGAGACATGGTAGATGTGCTCACGTCCACGTTGCCTTCCGTCTTCGTGTACACAGTCGAGGCTATGTTTCCCATGCAAGGCCTTTTCAGTGCATTTGCTGAAACACCTTGCTTGATGTTTGATCCGTGGCTCAAACGTGTCACACCTAGGAATCTGTGGTCTTCGTGAAACCCCAACTTATCTATACTTTCAACCAGTAGCCCTTTGCATAACCGACGACATTTTATTGCTTCGTTCTCGTTCAGTTACCTCAGGTGCATCATGTTCAGTTACCTCAAGCGCCTCATCTTCCCAAGATTGAGCGTCAAGGTCTGGTGAAAGGGAGACCCTAGATTGAGCGTCAAGGTCTGGTGAAAGGGAGACCTTTAGCTCAGAGAGCTGTTCTTCTTCAAGGTGATCTGGATTGTAATAGGTCTCATCCCCTGAGTCTTGGATTGCTTCTAGAGCTCATGAGTCGGTCTGGTGCACTGTCACCCTCTGCCGCAAAACAAGGTAGCAACCCTTTGTGCAACAGCTTGATGGTTAGGTTCCTTTCTGATTCACTTATCAGCCTGAGACCGAGTAGAGTGTCGACTGGGCCCAAAAGGTGCTTTGTGTAATGCTCATAGCTGACCTTGACACGTGCCCCCAGTGCTCATGGGTATGAAACGTCCCAAGATATCTGGCCTTATGTATCTCCACCCTCTCGCTAGCAGCTCGAGAATGTACACCGGGCTGGGTGACACGGGGAGAGCCAGGGCTTTGAAAAGCTGATAACACGCCCTGGTGGAGTTGACAAAGACGGGCCATATTCTAGCTGAGAACCTTAGAGTGTTAGGAGCCCTCAAGGTGAGCTCGTCCAGAGCTGATGTGGCCACTCTAGGGAAGCACAGCACTAGGGCTCGTGCTATCACGTCTACCTCTTGGGCTCTGGCTTCCATATTATCTGGGCCCTTGGGTAGTACGTCCACGGCTGTGCAGATGTTGACGTCGTCCTCGCTTCTAATCGGGTACACAACAGTCTTTCGCTTAGGGGAGAACCTGTCGTTTTGAATAATCAACTGTAACAGCTTGCGTTGATTATGAAGGGGAAAATAACCTTTACGGTTTTCCTACTTGCACTTGTTGCAAAATCCTCCGTGTCTCTTCCTATCACTATAACAGTGATGTTGAATCACCCAGTTACACCGCCCTGCTCTGGATCATGCCATGGTGGCAGAAATAAGAAGGGAAGGAAAGAACCATAGAATAAATGGAACATTCTGCTATCACTCCGTGGATCCAAGACCAAGAAAACACACATCCCCTCAGGAAAAAACACTGGCATGTCACGCTCTGCTCTGCCGTCGCTGCCAGCCACCAGCATGACTGACACTTCATCGGTGTCTCTCTACTGGCACTGTGCGATAGTCTCTGCTCCCATTGAGAACTTCACCCCTTACACACCTGCATAGCTGAGTGGGGAGAGAGATTCGGAAAAAATGCAGACTTCCTCTGCAGCCCAGCCCACTGAATTTGTACGAGGCCGCCTACAATTGACACGCCACATTGCATCAACTAATGGTTGTCATGTCACTGATAATAAAGTACATATTTCATGCAGAACGCTCTGTCTTCAGTCTTTCAAATAATATGTTTAGATATTCAGGAGGCTGTATGTTTGATTTATCACAGCACTATAAGAAAAGGGGCTCCTCAAAATCCATTGTGAGACTAAAAACGTCCTAAGACTCGTCAATAACAACGACGAGACAGCCTATAGACAGACAAGAAGCGCAGTGTCTAACAGCGATGTGCAGTGGAAACAACCTGGAGATGAACACAAAGAAAAGAAAGGACATC
This sequence comes from Salmo salar, assembly GCF_905237065.1. Lineage (NCBI taxonomy): Eukaryota > Metazoa > Chordata > Actinopteri > Salmoniformes > Salmonidae > Salmo > Salmo salar. Next base: position 5,206 of record NW_025547586.1, read on the forward strand.
ATAGAGGATTTTAGAAATGTTTTATTTGTTCTATTTGACTGTATACCTCTGTGTGCTATTGTAAGTGCTGTCGTGAGAGAGAGTAGACCAAGGTGCAGCGGAGTTAGTGTTCATCATTGAATATTTAATAACACTATACAAAACAAAATGAGAAAACTGACAGCCAAACAGTCCTGTCAGGTGCAAACACTAACAGAAACAATTACCCACCAAACCCAAAGGAAAAACATGCTCCTTATGTGTGACTCCCAATCAACAACAACGAACTTCAGCTGTGCCTGATTGGGAGCCACACACGGCCCAAAACACAGAAATACAAACACCTAGAAAAAGAACATAGAACGCCCACCCAATGTAACACCCTGGCCTAACCAAAATAAAGAACAAAAAACCCCTCTCTATGGCCAGGGTGTTACAGCTATGTAGGCCTGTAATATGTGAAGGCGCTCCAAAGAATAAAACGACCTCGTTTGGATAAAACGGCCTCGGTTGGATAAAACAACCTCGGCTGGATAAAACAACCTCAGCTGGATAAAAAGGCCTCGGCTGGATAAAACTACCTCGGCTGGATAAAACTACCTCGGCTGGATAAAACGACCTCGGCTGGATAAAACGGCCACGGTTGGATAAAACGGCCACGGCTGGATAAAACGCACTCGGCTGGATAAAACGCCCTCGGCTGGATAAATCCTCCTCGGTTGGATAAAAAGGCCTCGGTTGGATAAAAAGGCCTCGGCTGGATAAAACTACCTCGGCTGGATAAAACTACCTCGGCTGGATAAAACATCCTCGGCTGGATAAAACGTCCTCGGCTGGATAAAACGTCCTTGGCTGGATAAAACAATCTTTGTTGGATAAAACGTGCTCGGCTGGATAAAACGTCCTCGGCTGGATAAAACAACCTCGGTTGGATAATAGCGCTCGGCTGGATACAACGCGCTCGGCTGGATAAAAAACCTCGGCTGGATAAAACGCGCTCGGCTGGATAAAACGCGCTCGGCTGGATAAAACGTGCTCGGCTGGATAAAACAACCTCGGTTGGATAAAAAGGCCTCGGTTGGATAAAAAGGCCTCGGCTGGATAAAACTACCTCGGCTGGATAAAACGATCTCGGCTGGATAAAACGGCCACGGTTGGATAAAACGGCCTCGGCTGGATAAAACGCGCTCGGCTGGATAAAACGCGCTCGGCTGGATACAACGTCCTCGGCTGGATAAAACGGCCTCGGTTGGATAAAACGCGCTCGGCTGGATAAAACGCGCTCGGCTGGATAAAACGCGCTCGGCTGGATAAAACGCGCTTGGCTGGATAAAACGTGCTCGGCTGGATAAAAAACCTTGGCTGGATAAAACGCGATCGGCTGGATAAAACGCGCTCGGCTGGATAAAAAACCTCGGCTGGATAAAACGCGCTCGGCTGGATAAAACGCGCTCGGCTGGATAAAAAAACCTTGGCTGGATAAAACGCGCTCGGCTGGATAAAACGCGCTCGGCTGGATAAAACGCGCTCGGCTGGATAAAACGGCCTCGGCTGGATAAAACGCGCTCGGCTGGATAAAACGCGCTCGGCTGGATAAAACGCGCTCGGCTGGATAAAACCTCCTCGGCTGGATAAATCCTCCTCGGTTGGATAAAAAGGCCTCGGTTGGATAAAAAGGCCTCGGCTGGATAAAATGACCTCGGCTGGATAAAACGACCTCGGCTGGATAAAACTACCTCGGCTGGATAAAACGGCCACGGTTGGATAAAACGGCCTCGGCTGGATAAAACGAGCTCGGCTGGATAAAACGCGCAAGGCTGGATAAAACGACCTCGGCTGGATAAAAAGGCCTCGGTTGGATAAAACAACCACGGCTGGATAAAACAGCCTCGGCTGGATTAAACATGTGTCCATGTAAGCTTTAAGAAACAACAGATATTAATATTATCATGGATACATGTCCAGACATGTGGAGCAGTGAAAACAATCCCCTCCATTGTATTATTCAACTTGAAATTTGATGACCTGTCCTAGACTGACCCCAATATTCCAAAAGTGAAATGTTGCCTTTATTCATGTATCAACCTCGGCTGGATAAAACGACCTCGGTTGGATAAAACAACCTCGGCTGGAAAAAAAGGCCTCGGTTGGATAAAAAGGCCTCGGCTGGATAAAACTACCTCGGCTGGATAAAACTACCTCGGTTGGATAAAACAGCCTTGGCGGGATAAAACGTCCTCGGCTGGATAAAACGTCCTCGGCTGGATAAAACAATCTTTGTTGGATAAAATGTCCTCGGCTGGATAAAACGCGCTCGGCTGGATAAAACGCGCTCGGCTGGATAAAAAACCTCGGCTGGATAAAACGCGCTCGGCTGGATAAAACGCGCTCGGCTGGATAAAAAACCTCGGCTGGATAAAACGCGCTCGGCTGGATAAAACGCTCTCGGCTGGATAAAAAAACCTTGGCTGGATAAAACGGCCTCGGCTGGATAAAACGCACTCGGCTGGATAAAACGCACTCGGCTGGATAAAACGCGCTCGGCTGGATAAAACCTCCTCGGCTGGATAAATCCTCCTCGGTTGGATAAAAAGGCCTCGGTTAGATAAAAAGGCCTCGGCTGGATAAAACTACCTCGGCTGGATAAAACTACCTCGGTTGGATAAAACAGCCTTGGCGGGATAAAACGTCCTCGGCTGGATAAAACGTCCTCGGCTGGATAAAACAATCTTTGTTGGATAAAATGTCCTCGGCTGGATAAAACGTCCTCGGCTGGATAAAACAACCTCGGTTGGATAATAGCGCTCGGCTGGATACAACGCGCTCGGCTGGATAAAAAACCTCGGTTGGATAAAAAGGCCTCGGTTGGATAAAAAGGCCTCGGCTGGATAAAACTACCTCGGCTGGATAAAACGATCTCGGCTGGATAAAACGGCCACGGTTGGATAAAACGGCCACGGCTGGATAAAACGCACTCGGCTGGATAAAACGCGCTCGGCTAGATAAAACGCGCTCGGCTGGATAAAACGCGCTCGGCTGGATAAAAAACCTCGGCTGGATAAAACGCGCTCGGCTGGATAAAACGCGCTCGGCTGGATAAAAAAACCTTGGCTGGATAAAACTCGCTCGGCTGGATAAAACGGCCCCGGCTGGATAAAACGCGCTCGGCTGGATAAAAAAACCTTGGCTGGATAAAACGCGCTCGGCTGGATAAAACGCGCTCGGCTGGATAAAACGCGCTCGGCTGGATAAAACCTCCTCGGCTGGATAAATCCTCCTCGGTTGGATAAAAAGGCCTCGGTTGGATAAAAAGGCCTCGGCTGGATAAAACTACCTCGGCTGGATAAAACTACCTCGGCTGGATAAAACGACCTCGGCTGGATAAAACGGCCACGGTTGGATAAAACGGCCACGGCTGGATAAAACGCGCTCGGCTGGATAAAACGCGCTCGGCTGGATACAACGTCCTCGGCTGGATAAAACGTCCTCGGCTGGATAAAACGTCCTCGGCTGGATAAAACAACCTCGGTTGGATAATAGCGCTCGGCTGGATACAACGCGCTCGGCTGGATACAACGGCCTCGGCTGGATAAAACGCGCTCGGCTGGATAAAACGCACTCGGCTGGATAAAACTCGCTCGGCTGGATAAAACAACCTCGGTTGGAATAAACAACCTCGGTTGGATAAAATGGCCTCGGTCGGATAAAACGGCCTCGGTTGGATAAAACGTCCTCGGCTGGATAAAACAACCTCGGCTGGATAAAACAACCTTGGCTGGATGAAACGCGCTCGGCTGGATAAAACGCGCTCGGCTGGATAAAACGTCTTCTGTTGGATAAAACGGCCTCGGCGGGATAAAACGTCCTCGGCTGGATAAAACGTCCTCGGCTGGATAAAACAATCTTTGTTGGATAAAACGTCCTCGGCTGGATAAAACGTCCTCGGCTGGATAAAACAACCTCGGTTGGATAATAGCGCTCGGCTGGATACAACGCGCTCGGCTGGATAAAACGCGCTCGGCTGGATAAAACTCGCTCGGCTGGATAAAACAACCTCGGTTGGATAAAACGTCCTCGGCTGGATAAAACAACCTCGGTTGGATAAAACGTCCTCGGCTGGATAAAACAACCTCGGTTGGATAAAACGACCTCGGCTGGATAAAACGACCTCGGTTGGATAAAACGACCTCGGCTGGATACAACGACCTCGGCTGGATACAACGTCCTCGGCTGGATAAAACAACCTCGGTTGGATAAAACGTCCTCGGCTGGATAAAACAACCTCGGTTGGATAATACAACCTCGGCTGGATAAAACAACCTCCGCTGGATAAAACAACCTCGGTTGGA
>NW_025547587.1:5000-40000 GCF_905237065.1 Salmo salar
GAGAGAGATGAACTGTTCTCTAGAGACCAGACAGAGCTGGGAGAGATGAACTGTTCTCTAGAGAGACCAGACAGAGCTGGGAGAGATGAACTGTTCTCTAGAGAGACCAGACAGAGCTGGGAGAGATGAACTGTTCTCTAGAGAGACCAGACAGAGCTGGGAGAGATGAACTGTTCTCTAGAGACCAGACAGAGCTGGGAGAGATGAACTGTTCTCTAGAGACCAGACAGAGCTGGGAGAGATGAACTGTTCTCTAGAGAGACCAGACAGAGCTGGGAGAGATGAACTGTTCTCTAGAGAGACCAGACAGAGCTGGTAGAGATTAACTGTTCTCTAGAGAGACCAGACAGAGCTGGGAGAGATGAACTGTTCTCTAGAGAGACCAGACAGAGCTGGTAGAGATTAACTGTTCTCTAGAGAGACCAGACAGAGCTGGGAGAGATGAACTGTTCTCTAGAGAGACCAGACAGAGCTGGGAGAGATGAACTGTTCTCTAGAGACCAGACAGAGCTGGGAGAGATGAACTGTTCTCTAGAGACCAGACAGAGCTGGTAGAGATGAACTGTTCTCTAGAGAGACCAGACAGAGCTGGTAGAGATGAACTGTTCTCTAGAGACCAGACAGAGCTGGGAGAGATGAACTGTTCTCTAGAGAGACCAGACAGAGCTGGGAGAGATGAACTGTTCTCTAGAGACCAGACAGAGCTGAGAGAGATGAACTGTTCTCTAGAGAGACCAGACAGAGCTGGGAGAGATGAACTGTTCTCTAGAGACCAGACAGAGCTGAGAGAGATGAACTGTTCTCTAGAGAGACCAGACAGAGCTGGTAGAGATGAACTGTTCTCTAGAGACCAGACAGAGCTGGGAGAGATGAACTGTTCTCTAGAGAGACCAGACAGAGCTGGGAGAGATGAACTGTTCTCTAGAGACCAGACAGAGCTGAGAGAGATGAACTGTTCTCTAGAGAGACCAGACAGAGCTGGGAGAGATGAACTGTTCTCTAGAGAGACCAGACAGAGCTGAGAGAGATGAACTGTTCTCTAGAGACCAGACAGAGCTGGGAGAGATGAACTGTTCTCTAGAGAGACCAGACAGAGCTGGGAGAGATGAACTGTTCTCTAGAGAGACCAGACAGAGCTGGGAGAGATTAACTGTTCTCTAGAGACCAGACAGAGCTGGGAGAGATGAACTGTTCTCTAGAGAGACCAGACAGAGCTGGTAGAGATGAACTGTTCTCTAGAGAGACCAGACAGAGCTGGGAGAGATGAACTGTTCTCTAGAGAGACCAGACAGAGCTGGGAGAGATGAACTGTTCTCTAGAGACCAGACAGAGCTGGGAGAGATGAACTGTTCTCTAGAGAGACCAGACAGAGCTGGGAGAGATGAACTGTTCTCTAGAGACCAGACAGAGCTGAGAGAGATGAACTGTTCTCTAGAGAGACCAGACAGAGCTGGGAGAGATGAACTGTTCTCTAGAGACCAGACAGAGCTGGGAGAGATGAACTGTTCTCTAGAGAGACCAGACAGAGCTGGTAGAGATGAACTGTTCTCTAGAGACCAGACAGAGCTGGGAGAGATGAACTGTTCTCTAGAGAGACCAGACAGAGCTGGGAGAGATGAACTGTTCTCTAGAGACCAGACAGAGCTGAGAGAGATGAACTGTTCTCTAGAGAGACCAGACAGAGCTGGGAGAGATGAACTGTTCTCTAGAGAGACCAGACAGAGCTGAGAGAGATGAACTGTTCTCTAGAGACCAGACAGAGCTGGGAGAGATGAACTGTTCTCTAGAGAGACCAGACAGAGCTGGGAGAGATGAACTGTTCTCTAGAGAGACCAGACAGAGCTGGGAGAGATTAACTGTTCTCTAGAGACCAGACAGAGCTGGGAGAGATGAACTGTTCTCTAGAGAGACCAGACAGAGCTGGTAGAGATGAACTGTTCTCTAGAGAGACCAGACAGAGCTGGGAGAGATGAACTGTTCTCTAGAGAGACCAGACAGAGCTGGGAGAGATGAACTGTTCTCTAGAGACCAGACAGAGCTGGTAGAGATGAACTGTTCTCTAGAGAGACCAGACAGAGCTGGGAGAGATGAACTGTTCTCTAGAGACCAGAGAGAGCTGGGAGAGATGAACTGTTCTCTAGAGACCAGACAGAGCTGGTAGAGATGACTATGGAACTCTGACATAGATGTCCAAAGGGCACTATTGATACAAAGTGGAGGACAGACAGACAGACAGACAGACAGACAGACAGACAGACAGACAGACAGACAGACAGACAGACAGACAGACAGACAGACAGACAGACAGAGGGTGGAATGAGCAAGACAGAAATATTGAAGTGTCTTTTTAACGGGGTATGGTAGTAGGTGCCAGGTGCACCGGTTTGTGTCAAGAACTGCAACGCTGCAGGCTTTTTTCCCCAATCTCATCAGTTTCCTGTGTGTATCAAGAATGGCCAACCACCCAAAGGACATGCAGCCGACTTGACACAAATGTGAGAAGCATTGCACCCACCTGGGGTCCAAGGTCCCCTGATTAGAGAGGAACAATGAAAACAAGCAGTGGTACTGGCTTCGGGGTCCAGAGTTCAGTTTGTGAGATATAGATGTTATATTGAGCCAATTTGAGCCAGTTTCTCACAGCAGTGAAAATAGTCCTGCAGCTTCAGGAAACGCTGATTATAATTCATGGACATGTTTTGTAGGGGTTGATACATATTTCGTGAGAGCAAATCAAGACCGACATGTCAAAGTGGAAATTACAAACTTTATAAACCTTTAAAAAATAATAATAATAATTATTTAAAAATTGAATACACTAAAAGCTTGCATTTCTTTCTGTGCAGGAAAAATAATGATCATCAAATTAAGATACGGCATCTGTAAAAAAAGAAACGTTTTTTTTACCTTATAAACGTTGATGGGTATATCTATGGTGATATAGATTAGGTCCCCCAGGGCCAAGCTGGCTATCAGGGCGTTGGGTCCATTTCTCATTGTCTTATTCAGGTAGATAATCTTCAGTAGAGTGGCGTTTCCCACCATCCCTACCATGAATATCACACAGCTAATCACCGTATTTATGTATTTAAAGGCTGTCTTTATGAAGGTCACCTGGTGGCAGACAGGGGGTACTATGGGCTGGACACGGATTACCCAAGACGACGTGTTGGAAGAGGAGTGACGGGGTCCATGTTTGAGATGTTGGTGTCCACGGTCAGGGTCAGGAGAAGGTGTGGATGAGATGGGGGTATGGAGGTCCAGGGATGTGGTGTCTTGTATCAGTCCCAGGGATGAGGAGGGCTCTTGGGGGTTCAGTAGTAGACCCAGGGGGGTGTCTGTACTGTGGAAGTCTGGATAGAGGTCTGAGGCAGGGCGGCTCTGACACCGTCCCACTGTGAAGGCTTGGAACACCACCAGTACGAACAACATGGACCAAACAGGAACAGTAGAACCCATTCTGACTCTAGAACCTGTTCTAGAACGTATTCAACAGTTCAGGGAAGAGATGGAGGATTCCAGGCAGGATAGTTCTAGATTCCACAGTGATTCAGGATTCCACTAGAGAGGTTCCACAGTGATTCAGGATTCCACTAGAGAGGTTCCACAGTGATTCAGGATTCCACTAGAGAGGTTCCACAGTGATTCAGGATTCCACTAAAGAGGTTCCACAGTGATTCAGGATTCCACTAGAGAGGTTCCACAGTGATTCAGGATTCCACTAGAGAGGTTCCACAGTGATTCAGGATTCCACTAAAGAGGTTCCACAGTGATTCAGGATTCCACTAAGGAGGTTCCACAGTGATTCAGGATTCCACTAAAGAGGTTCCACAGGGTTCAGGATTCCACTAGAGAGGTTCCACAGGTCCTCTGGAGAAAAGGAGAGGGAATATTACTAATATGACGAAGGACAGGATTTGTGGAGGGACACAAACCTTTACTTCTGAACTTGGTTTTCTTGTACTTTCTATTTCTTGAAACTAACTGTCCAACCCCCTACTGTCCTAACAGAGTCATTAAGATTCATCCTGTTTCAATTACTGACACATAAACAATGAAATAACTCCCTCTCCCCCCACCTCTCTCTCTCCCTCCTGTCTCTCTCCCTCCTGTCTCTCTCCCTCCCCTCTCCCCCCACCTCTCTCTCTCCTGTCTCCCCTGTCTCTCTCTTTCTCATGTCTCTCTCTCCCTCCTGTCTCTCTCCCTCCTGTCTCTCTCCCTCCCCTCTCCCCCCACCTCTCTCTCTCCTGTCTCTCTCTCCCTCCTGTCTCTCTCTCTCTCTCCCTCCTGTCTCTCTCCCTCCTCTCTCTCTCTCTCTTCCCCTGCCTCTCTCTCCCCTGTCTCTCTCTCCCCCACCTCTCTCTCTCCTGTCTCTCTCCACCCTGTCTCTCTCCCCTGTCTCTCTCTTTCTCATGTCTCTCTCTCCCCTGTCTCTCTCTCCCCCCACCTCTCTCTCCTGTCTCTCTCTCCTCTGTCTCTCTCTCCCCTGTCTCTCTCTCCCTCCTGTCTCTCTCTCCCCTGTCTCTCTTCCCCCCACCTCTCTCTCTCCTGTCTCTCTCTCCCCTGTCTCTCTCTCCTCTCTCCCCTGCCTCTCTCTCCCTCCTGTCTCTCTCTCTCCCTGTCTCTCTCTTTCTCCTGTCTCTCTCTCCCCTGTCTCTCTCTTTCTCATGCCTCTCTCTCCCTCCTGTCTCTCTCTCCCCTGTCTCTCTCTCCCCTGTCTCTCTCCCCCCCTCTTTTCTCTCTCCTGTCTCTCTCTCTCCTCTCTCTCCCTCCTGTCTCTCTCTCCCCTGCCTCTCTCTCTCCCCTGTCTCTCTCTCCCCTGTCTCTCTCCCCCCTCTTTTCTCTCTCCTGTCTCTCTCTCTCTCTCTCTCTCTCTCCCCTGTCTCTCTCCCCCCTCTTTTTCTATCTTCTGTCCCTCTCTCTCCCCTGCCTCTCTCTCCCTCCTGTCTCTCTCTCTCCTGTCTCTCTCCCTCCTGTCTCTCTCTCCCCTGTCTCTCTCTCCCCCTCCTTTTCTATCTTCTCTCTCTCTCTCTCTCTTTCCTGTCTCTCTCTCTATTTCCTGTATTTCTCTCTTCCTATCCCCCTCTCTTGATCCTATCCCCCTCTTCGCACTCCCCCTCTGTCTCTGACCTGCAGTCTGGGAGCATTCCCTGTCTCTCTCTCTCTCTCCCTCTGTCTCTGACCTGCAGTCTGGGAGCATTCCCTGTCTCTCTCTCTCTCTCTCCCTCTGTCTCTGACCTGCAGTCTGGGAGCATTCCCTGTCTCTCTCTCTCTCTTCCCCTCTGTCCCTGACCTGCAGTCTCTCTCTCCCCCTCTGTCCCTGACCTGCAGTCTGGGAGCATTCCCTGTCTCTCTCTCACTCCCCCTCTGTCCCTGACCTGCAGTCTGGGAGGATTCCCTGTCTCTCTCTCTCTCTCCCCCTCTGTCCCTGACCTGCAGTCTGGGAGCATCCCCTGTCTCTCTCTCTCACTCCCCCTCTGTCCCTGACCTGCAGTCTGGGAGCATCCCCTGTCTCTCTCTCTCACTCCCCCTCTGTCCCTGACCTGCAGTCTGGGAGCATTCCCTGTCTCTCTCTCTCTCTCCCCCTCTGTCCCTGACCTGCAGTCTGGGAGGATTCCCTGTCTCTCTCTCTCTCTCTCCCCCTCTGTCCCTGACCTGCAGTCTTTCTCTCCAGTACTGTGTTTCCTACTGTATAGTTATCTACCATCTGGTGACATTAATAAATACAGCAGCACATTTTATAACCGCTTATAACCTACATGTGTATATTAATGTAGCTCTTTATGACCTACCTACATATATTACAGTTTGTACTGTAGTCATACAGTATGCAATGCCAGGGGTGTCAAAATCAATTCCTGTCTCTCTGCTGGTCCTGGACGAGGGCTGTCTCTCTGCTGGTCCTGGACGAGGGCTGTGTCTCTGCTGGTCCTGGATGAGGGCTGTCTCTCTGCTGGTCCTGGATGAGGGCTGTCTCTCTGTTGGTCCTGGACGAGGGCTGTCTCTTTGCTGGTCCTGGACGAGGGCTGTCTCTTTGCTGGTCCTGGACGAGGGCTGTCTCTCTGCTGGTCCTGGACGAGGGCTGTCTCTTTGCTGGTCCTGGACGAGGGCTGTCTCTCTGCTGGTCCTGGATGAGGGCTGTCTCTCTGCTGGTCCTGAAGGGTTTGACACCCCTGTCATAACAACTACTTACATGACAGATGTATGACTTGTTTTTGTTGGTGAATAACTTAATACATTTAGACGGTCACTCACCTTGTTTGAGTGTCTGGTCTCTCAAACTCAGCTAGAGCAGAAGTAGCACAGTCCTTTAAAGATGTCCCTTATGTCTCCATATGCTAATCTGTTTGAAGAACGAACACTTGGCTTCATCTGGCTCTGTAGAGGATTAGAGGAGAAGAGTAGTGTTCTAGCGTAGAGTTCCTCTCAGCGGTGTGGTACTGACTGAGCTTTCTCCTCTTGTTGAATCTCTCTCTCTTCCTCCTTCTTCTCTTCTCTCTCTTCCTCCTCCTCCTCTCCCGTCCCTCCCTCTCTCACAGTCATGATAACACAAAATTCACCAAAGCCCCTCCTGCCAAACGTTGATCGGTCTGCCCTTTCCCCCTCCTCTCTCTCCCCCTAATCTCTCTCCCCCTTCCTCTCTCTCCACCCCTCCTCTCTCCCCCTCCTCTCTCTCCCCCTAATCTCTCTCCCCCTCCTCTCCCCCTCCTCTCTCTCCCCCTTCCTCTCTCTCCCCCTCCTCTCTCTCCACCCCTCCTCTGTCTCCACCCCTCCTCTCTCCCCCTCCTCTCTCTCCCCCTCCTCTCTCTCCCCCTAATCTCTCTCCCCCTCCTCTCCCCCTCCTCTCTCTCCCCCTTCCTCTCTCTCCACCCCTCCTCTCTCCCCCTCCTCTCTCTCCCCTCCTCTCTCTCCCCTCCTCTCCCCCTCCTCTCCCCACTCACATGATGCCAAAAGTAAACAACCCCCCCCTTTCCCCCCCAGCTCCTTTCTTCCTACCTCAGCACACCAAGATAAAAAGAACATTCAAAATGAAACTAGTTAACTTTATTTTACTGGTAGCAGCGTACAAATGACACTTCTAAGAGGTTTTACTACACTGTGAGGATTAATTTCCTGGTGATTCAGCGGCTCAGAGTCTCTATATATCAGGCTTTGTGTTGTTTTTTTGCCCCTTGGCACTACACAGCTGGGCCGAGTTTGGGAAACCCTGCCCAATATATTGCACTACTTTTGACAAGGGGCCATAGGGCACTATATGAAGGGTGTCATTTAGGACACATCATAAAGTATATGTGCTGGCAACAGGCTTCGTGTGGATTATATACAATATGTGAAGTAACACAGCCGGTCTGTCTGTCACAGTTCACATGTTTAACTCTTCACTGTACTGAGTTGGTGCACCTAACCCAGTTGTGTGACAAACAGATTCTGTTCACTGATCAAAGGGACCACTTCCTGATCCGCGGACGTCAAAGGGCCACTTCCTGATCCGTGGACGTCAAAGGGACCACTTCCTGATCCTCGGACGTCAAAGGGCCACTTCCTGATCCTCGGACGTCAAAGGGCCACCTCCTAAACTCCAAACCAGACCATGCCATTGTAGAGGAGGGGTGTTTACCAGGGTCCCAGTAGAGAATAGCTGATATCTACGACTGACCTCTGACCTCTACTCTGGTCAGGAATAGTTATCTCTTTCATCTTTCATGAGTATTAAAGGTTGGTCATAAAAGCTGCTACTGACACACACACACACACACACACACACACACACACACACACACACACACACACACACACACACACAACACACACACACACACACACACACACACACACACACACACACACACACACAGTGCAGACATTACTGTAGTTATAGCAGAGAGAGAGAGGAATGGACATTACTGTAGTTATAGCAGACAGAGGAATGGACATTACTGTAGTTATAGCAGACAGAGGAATGGACATTACTGTAGTTATAGCAGAGAGAGAGGAATGGACATTACTGTAGTTATAGCAGACAGAGGAATGGACATTACTGTAGTTATAGCAGACAGAGGAATGGACATTACTGTAGTTATAGCAGACAGAGGAATGGACATTACTGTAGTTATAGCAGACAGAGAGAGGAATGGACATTACTGTAGTTATAGCAGACAGAGGAATGGACATTACTGTAGTTATAGCAGACAGAGAGAGGAATGGACATTACTGTAGTTATAGCAGAGAGAGAGGAATGGACATTACTGTAGTTATAGCAGACAGAGGAATGGACATTACTGTAGTTATAGCAGACAGAGGAATGGACATTACTGTAGTTATAGCAGACAGAGAAGGAATGGACATTACTGTAGTTATAGCAGACAGAGGAATGGACATTACTGTAGTTATAGCAGACAGAGAAGGAATGGACATTACTGTAGTTATAGCAGACAGAGAGAGGAATGGACATTACTGTAGTTATAGCAGACAGAGGAATTTACATTACTGTAGTTATAGCAGACAGAGGAATGGACATTACTGTAGTTATAGCAGAGAGAGAGAGGAATGGACATTACTGTAGTTATAGCAGACAGAGAAATGGACATTACTGTAGTTATAGCAGACAGAGGAATGGACATTACTGTAGTTATAGCAGACAGAGAGGGGAATGGACATTACTGTAGTTATAGCAGACAGAGAGAGGAATGGACATTACTGTAGTTATAGCAGACAGAGAGAGGAATGGACATTACTGTAGTTATAGCAGACAGAGAGGAATGGACATTACTGTAGTTATAGCAGACAGAGAGAGGAATGGACATTACTGTAGTTATAGCAGACAGAGGAATGGACATTACTGTAGTTATAGCAGACAGAGAGAGGAATGGACATTACTGTAGTTATAGCAGACAAGAGGAATGGACATTACTGTAGTTATAGCAGACAGAGAGAGGAATGGACATTACTGTAGTTATAGCAGACAGAGGAATGGACATTACTGTAGTACCCTATTCCCTATGGTAGTGGTGAAATGTAGTGCACTACATAGGGATTAGAATGCCATTTGGTACGCTTTCAGTGACATTCCTACTTGACTCAGATTACATTTGTTATTTTGTTTAATCGACATGTTCTTCTCTCATTCTTTCATCACTCTTTATCTCTCTCTCTCTCTCCCTCTTTCGTCAGTCTCCCTCATTATCTCTCCCCCTCCCGTCCCTCTCTGTTTGTGTTAGTCCAGATCAGGTCGTCACGCCAACGCGTCTAACAAACTGTCCCGTCTCCTAGGTAACCCTGACTGTGACCTAATCGGTGACTGAGGGAAACGTGTGCTCTGTCATGTCTTTCTGTACCTCTGACTTGCGCCCAAACCACCACAGTATGGTACATCATGCCAGGGACACTAAATCAAGTGCATCTTGTATTTTAAAAGGAAACTAGTTTAAATTTGTACCGATGTCTCGACTGCATCGAGAGATGAGACTTTCTGTAAAACAAGTACAGTGAGGAGTTAAACATGTGTACTGTACCACACACACACACACACACACACACACACACACACACACACACACACACACACACACACACACACACACACACACACACTCCTCAGAGTTTATAAGGCAAGGTTTTCCACAGCAGCAGATATGGCCTAGCTGGTTTGAAAAGATCACTGTGTGTGTGTCTGAGAGGGAAGACATCTGGAGCTCTGTGTGTGTGTGTGTGTGTGTGTGTGTGTGTGTGTGTGTGTGTGTGTGTGTGTGTGTGTGTGTGTGTGTGTGTGTGTGTGTGTGTGAGAGAGAGAGCGCAGAGAGAGAGAGAGAGAGAGAGAGAGAGAGAGAGAGAGAGAGAGAGAGAGAGAGAGAGAGAGAGAGAGAGAGAGAGAGAGAGAGAGAGAGAGAGAGAGAGAGAGAGAGAGAGAGAGAGAGAGAGAATGAGAGAGAGAGAGAGAGAGAGAGAGAGAGAGAGAGAGAGAGAGAGAGAGAGAGAGAGAGAGAGAGAGAGAGAGAGAGAGAGAGAGAAAGGGAGGGAGGCAGACGAGACAGACAGACAGACAGACAGACAGAGACGCCATCTCTACTGCTATATTTATTGTTGGATGAAAACTAATAACCCTCCCTCTTTCTCTTCTTCCTTCCCCAAGAAATCACAAAAGTCCTGCTTTTCCCCGGAAATCCCGGTTTATTCTGAGGAAAAGCTAGAATAACAGAGGAGGAGAGAGAGACATTCTGGTCTGTTGTGCCCTGAGGGGGGAGAAGAGGAGGAGAGGAGGATGGTGGGAACGACAGAGAGGAGGAGGAGAGGAGGATGGTGGGAACGACAGAGAGGAGGAGGAGAGGAGGATGGTGGGAACGACAGAGAGGAGGAGGAGAGGAGGATGGTGGGAACGACAGAGAGGAGGAGGAGAGGAGGATGGTGGGAACGACAGAGAGGAGGAGGAGAGGAGGATGGTGGGAATCTATAACTGTGGAGAATATCATTCCATCAAACATCTATAACTGTGGAGAACAACAAACATCTATAACTGTGGAGAACCTCAAACATCTATAACTGTGGAGAACATCAAACATCTATAACTGTGGAGAACCTCAAACATCTATAACTGTGGAGAACCTCAAACATCTATAACTGTGGAGAACCTCAAACATCTATAACTGTGGAGAACAACAAACATCTATAACTGTGGAGAATATCATTCCATCAAACATCTATAACTGTGGAGAATATCATTCCATCAAACATCTATAACTGTGGAGAATATCATTCCATCAAACATCTATAACTGTGTGGATGTTTCTTATCTGTTTATATCACTGTAGACTTCAGAGGAAGACCACACACACACACACACACACACACACACACACACACACACACACACTTGATTCAGTGTTATCTGGTAATTATATATAATTATTATTATAAGACAATGTGTTAAACAAACTTCTCTGTTGTTTAAATTCTGATTAAATGAGTTTAAATGAGTTTTGTCCTCTCAGATCAGTTACTGACGAGAACAGGAACATTGTCACTCAGGACAGATTCTCTTAAACTTCCACTTGTTTACAAGTGTTCCATCAGAGTCACATGATGCCAGAGGTCAAACCAAAAGACTTAAGGTTACTACGAGCTTCAATCCGTTTATCTACGTGTGTGTACATACGTGTAGGTGGAAGGGGGATTTCCGGGAGCAGTGGACACCTTTTGGTATAATGATATCCTCACCGGTCCCACTCCTATTCACAAGGGGCCGATTGCAAAGGTTTCTTTTGGGGGGGGTCTTTTCATTTGGTGAAAACGAGGAAGTAGCTAGCTAGTAGCCTGGCTTTAGCATGGATAAATATGACCCTGTGACGTTCTTCCACCATCCCCACACTCAGTTTGTGTGTTTGACATTTCTATTGTCCAAACTTTTGACGAGTTTTGTGTATCTAATAAATATATATATATCATTGCTTAAATGTATGCATAAATAAGACCTTATAGATGCCCAGTCTTGGTCATGATATGGTTTCGGTTCTCCATGTTAAATAATCTTATTTATTTATTTTTTTAAATATACCCTGGCAAATATTATTCTACTTTAAACGTTAGACCGGTTTGATATGATGATTGTGTGGTCATTCCCATATCAGCTCATCACATGGCTAGCTAGCTGGCTACTGCAGGTTCTACCATTTCACAATAGCCTGGAATCACTAGTTGTTACTTATCAACAAAATACCTTTTTTTTGGGGGGGGGGGGGGTGGATTCTTGTTGTTTGGTTTTTACTGATTGAACAATGATTATATTTGGTTCTCAATGCAAAATAGGCTACTTTGATGAATCGAATCCCCCAGAGGTAAAAATCTGTCGTTCTGCCCCCTGAAAAAAGGTAGTTAACCCCACTGTTCCCCGCTAGGCCGTCATTATAAATAAGAATTTGTTCTTAACTGACTTGCCTAGTTAAATAAATAAATAAAAATGTAAAAGTCTATAGATTAGATTAAGGAACCAAGCGACAACACTGCCCCCCCCCACTTCTCAATTTTAAAGTAGCAAAATGACTAAATGTATTACGACATTGCAACACTGCACACCTATCTTTACAGTATAGTCAACCTTTCACCTTTAACCCCTTTGAGCTTCTGAGTGCTTATCAACCATTGGCTGCCTGACATTTTAGTCATTTAGCAGACGCTCTGGCAACCTTAGAGGAGTAATTACGGGTGAAGTTCCTTGCTCAAGGACACATCAGGGATTCGAACCATTACTGGCCCAACGCTATTAACCGCTAGGCTACCTGCCACCCCCTGTTCTGTTCTGCTCGGTTCTGTTCTGTTCTGTTCTGCTCGGTTCTGTTCTGTTCTGCTCGGTTCTGTTCGGTTCTGTTCTGCTCGGTTCTGTTCTGTTCTGCTCGGTTCTGTTCGGTTCTGCTCGGTTCTGTTCTGTTCTGCTCGGTTCTGTTCGGTTCTGTTCTGCTCGGTTCTGTTCTGCTCGGTTCTGCTCGGTTCTGTTCGGTTCTGTTCTGCTCGGTTCTGTTCTGTTCTGCTCGGTTCTGCTCGGTTCTGTTCGGTTCTGTTCTGTACTCTTCTGAAGACATGGTACCGATGAGGAAAATGTCTTAAATCAAATTAGCATTTTATATCAACCAAATAACTTCCTTTTTTTTTATATAACTCTTATTGGCTTCCTTGAACAGCAACAAATGAGATTTATTTTAGGAAAGTAACCAAAGCAGTCTGATTTCACTGCTAATTAAAAGCTAACAGGCTAACATATCACACCACTTCAATGGGGATCTCATGTCTTTGAGCTAGCAGCTGATCCACTATATAGGTTTCATTAGAGAAACCACATTTCTTTTAGTTCCACCAGTAGTGTGTGTGTGTGTGTGTGTGTGTGTGTGTGTGTGTGTGTGTGTGTGTGTGTGTTGTCCTTATTAGTTTTACCAGACTTAGTATGGCTAATCATAAGCAGCATGTTTCCTATAGCACAGCAGACCAGACCTCGCTAACACCCCAAACCACCAGTGGAACCTACTTTCTGGTTGTACTTCCCAGTCACACAGTTAATAAAACAAACCACTTCATCTCTATAGTATTAATCTAATATCTTCCATCTAGTGTTTGTTAATATCATAAACTAGCTGTGATCTTAGACTGGCGCCTCGTGATTTTCTGTAAGCGTTAGTATGATGGTGATGTTCTGAGAGTCTAACTGCGTCCCAAAATGGCAGCCTATTCCGTTTGGTCCTATGGGCCCTGCTCCAAAGTAGTGAGCTAGATAGGGAAAACAGACAACCAGTCACCCATCAGACAACAAGTCACAGAAGTCAAGTTTACAAGGTCCAAACACTGGAAAAAAGCTATATAAAAACACAAGTTGATTAAATTAGTTTCCAATTACATTCTGCTTTTGTTGTTTAAATTAATTAATTAAAATCTTGTTATTTTATTTGAAAGCACATTTATGTCTATTGTAACATCTATTTGAAGAAATTGCCAAATATTTATAGAATGTGCAGCTAAATTAATACATCCCAATTTAATTTGAACACACACACACACAACACACAAACACACACACAAACACACACACACACACACACACACACACACACACACACACACAATCAGTGAGAGAGAGAACACGAGAAAGAAAGAGTGTGTGAGAGAGGCAGACAGAGACAAGACACACACACACACACACACACAGTCCCCCCCCCCCAAAAATAAAAATAGAGTAAGCTTTTCTTACATTTTGGCAGCCTGTAATAAACATTCTCCCCTCTCCCTCCCAGGTCCCATGGGTCAATATTTTGTAAGTGATTCGTCTTTCTATGTGATTTAAAATAATAATAATAATAAAATGACGAAGAGAGAGGAAGGCAGTTCAACAGTATTGGAACAAGGCCTTGCGTTCCCGGAAGTGTTGCTATAGCGACCGCCTCGGCTGATTTGCGCGTTTGATCATGGAAGTTTTCTAACTTTATTTTTTGTTGTTGAAAAGTGTCCTAAACTACTTTACAACATCGTTGACAGCTTAGAGTTCCATTTTCCGACTTATAATGTAAACAAAAAAGACCCGGTCTAATTTCAAATTTAAAACATTGATTGGATAAATCCACGTTTTTATACTTTGACAAATGAACAGGAGAGGATGAGTGGAGAATTCGCACCGCGACAAATAGTGACCTTCCTACCAGACATCAACAACCTGGACAAACGCTCACCTGCCCAAGAGAGGAGCAGTCCATGGTCCAGGTGGGTCGATATAAGAATGAAACCTTTTCATTTATTTATGTGTGTCGTGTTTGTACCCTCAAATACACAAGTCGGCCTAACTATATATATAAAAAAATATATATATATGTGTGTCCTAAACTACTATATATATATATATATATATATATATATATATACTGCTCAAAAAAATAAAGGGAACACTTAAACAACACATCCTAGATCTGAATGAAAGAAATAATCTTATTAAATACTTTTTTCTTTACATAGTTGAATGTGCTGACAACAAAATCACACAAAAATAATCAATGGAAATCCAATTTATCAACCCATGGAGGTCTGGATTTGGAGACACACTCAAAATTAAAGTGGAAAACCACACTACAGGCTGATCCAACTTTGATGTAATGTCCTTAAAACAAGTCAAAATGAGGCTCAGTAGTGTGTGTGGCCTCCACGTGCCTGTATGACCTCCCTACAACGCCTGGGCATGCTCCTGATGAGGTGGCGGATGGTCTCCTGAGGGATCTCCTCCCAGACCTGGACTAAAGCATCCGCCAACTCCTGGACAGTCTGTGGTGCAACGTGGCGTTGGTGGATGGAGCGAGACATGATGTCCCAGATGTGCACAATTGGATTCAGGTCTGGGGAACGGGCGGGCCAGTCCATAGCATCAATGCCTTCCTCTTGCAGGAACTGCTGACACACTCCAGCCACATGAGGTCTAGCATTGTCTTGCATTAGGAGGAACCCAGGGCCAACCGCACCAGCATATGGTCTCACAAGGGGTCTGAGGATCTCATCTCGGTACCAAATGGCAGTCAGGCTACCTCTGGCGAGCACATGGAGGGCTGTGCGGCCCCCCAAAGAAATGCCACCCCACACCATGACTGACCCACCGCCAAACCGGTCATGCTGGAGGATGATGCAGGCAGCAGAACGTTCTCCACAGCGTCTCCAGACTCTGTCACGTCTGTCACGTGCTCAGTGTGAACCTGCTTTCATCTGTGAAGAGCACAGGGCGCCAGTGGCGAATTTGCCAATCTTGGTGTTCTCGGGCAAATGCCAAACATCTTGCACGGTGTTGGGCTGTAAGCACAACCCCCACCTGTGGACGTCGGGCCCTCATATCACCCTCATGGAGTCTGTTTCTGACCGTTTGAGCAGACACATGCACATTTGTGGCCTGCTGGAGGTCATTTTGCAGGGCTCTGGCAGTGCTTCTCCTGCTCCTCCTTGCACAAAGGCGGAGGTAGCGGTCCTGCTGCTGGGTTGTTGCCCTCCTACGGCCTCCTCCACGTCTCCTGATGTACTGGCCTGTCTCCTGGTAGCGCCTCCATGCTCTGGACACTACGCTGACAGACACAGCAAACCTTCTTGCCACAGCTCGCATTGATGTGCCATCCTGGATGAGCTGCACTACCTGAGCCACTTGTGTGGGTTGTAGACTCCGTCTCATGCTACCACTAGAGTGAAAGCACCGCCAGCATTCAAAAGTGACCAAAACATCAGCCAGGAAGCATAGGAACTGAGAAGTGGTCTGTGGTTACCACCTGCAGAACCACTCCTTTATTGGGGGTGTCTTGCTAATTGCCTATAATTTCCACCTGTTGTCTATTCCATTTGCACAACAGCATGTGAAATGTATTGTCAATCAGTGTTGCTTCCTAAGTGGACAGTTTGATTTCACAGAAGTGTGATTGACTTGGAGTTACATTGTGTTGTTTAAGTGTTCCTTTTATTTTTTTGAGCAGTGTATATAATAGGTTTGATGCTTGCTGTAATCGATAAAAGCTCATTTAGAGAAGATCTAGCGGCCAGCTGCCTAAACTATAATCTATATAATAAACTGGGTGGTTCGAGCCTTGAATGCTGATTGGCTGACAGCCATGGTATATCAGACCATATACCACAGGTATGACAAAACATGTATTTCTGGTCTAATTACGTCGGTAACCAGTTTATAATAGCAATACAGCACCCCTTGGGTTTATGATTTACGGCCAATATACCACGGCTGAGGGCTGTGTCCAGAAATAAGAACAGCCCTTAGCCGTGGTACGGTCTATTGGCCATATACCACACCTCCTCGGGAGTTATTGCATAATTGCACTAGTGGCCACACACTTGGCTACACCTACTCCATGTATAGATGCTAACTGCTAAATGCTATCTTCCGATGGAGGAGTTGTGTTGAGAGTCCCAACGCAAACGGTTCCCACACAGCCATATCTTCATGTTACAGTACTTGTTAGTGGAAATCAAAAGCAACCACCTGCTTTAATTAGCCATCAAGCGCCTCCAAACACCTGTGTAGAAAGCGAAACTCGGGAAGTGTAGCAGAAGTGTAGTTTTTTTTTTGTTGTTGGATGGAGGCACCTATAGCTGTATGGATCTGTGCTACACTTCTACAGTAGATGTATGGCAAGCCATGACTTATTGATGTTTGGAAACGTGGGGATTGTAGTTCACAATGAGCCAGAACATCTCTGAAAACTGTAGGGAGAAGGAAGAAGCCTAGGATTTGAGAGCAAACCTACATCAAATCAAATGTATTTATAAAGTCATTCTTATATCAGCAGATGTCACAAAGTGCTGTACAGAAACCCAGCCTAACCCCCCCCCCCAAACAGCAAGCAATGCAGGTGTAGAAGCACGGTGGCTAGGAAAAACTCCCTAGAAAGGCCAAAACCTAGGAAGAAACCTAGAGAGGAACCAGGCTATGAGGTGTGGCCAGTCCTCTTCTGGCTGTGCCGGGTGGATATTATAACAGCACATGGCCTAGATGTTCAAACGTTCATAAATGACCAGCAGGGTCAAATAATAATAATCATATCCACATTAGACGGGTTAGGAGACGGGAGCACCACGAAGAAAAGAAAAGAAGAAAAAAAAAACACGTTTCAATGGGACAGAAGTGTGTCGTGAATCATAGGTGGTTCGTTTGAGCTAGTTGTCTCCTACGGAGGGGACTGTGGATCTCTCTGTACATGGGATATCTCAGAGAGCACTGGCCCAACCAACAGCCATAGAGAAATCCAACTTGTCATAGAGATCCCGGTGTTTACAAAATTACACTGATTGTCCCAAAGGGATGAGCTATAGTCATTAACTGAAATGTGTTAGTCACACGCAATATCTCAGCTGGCCCAAGGGGGAGAGGGGTCTGCATCATTCCTATTGGACCACATGTTTATTGTTGCTTTGTTTGATCTACATCTTGATCCTATGTCTTGTTTTGAGGGGTTTTGACTGATGTCACGTCTAATATGGCTCAAATTCGCAAGCTAGCCAACAACTGTAATGATGTATTAGCTAGCCAACAACTGTAATGATGTATTAGCTAGCCAACAACTGTAATGATGTATTAGCTAGCCAACAACTGTAATGATGTATTAGCTAGCCAACAACTGTAATGTTGTATTAGATAGCCAACAACTGTAACGATGTAGTAGCTAGCCAACTGTAACGATGTATTAGCTAGCCAACAACTGTAATGATGTATTAGCTAGCCAACAACTGTATTGATGTATTAGCTAGCCAACTGCAATGATGTATTAGCTAGCCAACTGTAATGATGTATTAGCTAGCCAACAACTGTAATGATGTATTAGCTAGCCAACAACTGTAATGATGTATTAGCTAGCCAACAACTGTATTGATGTATTAGCTAGCCAACTGCAATGATGTATTAGCTAGCCAACAACTGTAATGATGTATTAGCTAGCCAACAACTGTAATGATGTATTAGCTAGCCAACAACTGTAATGATGTATTAGCTAGCCAACAACTGTAATGATGTATTAGCTAGCCAACAACTGTAATGATGTATTAGCTAGCCAACTGTAATGATGTATTAGCTAGCCAACAACTGTATTGATGTATTAGCTAGCCAACAACTGTATTGATGTATTAGCTAGCCAACAACTGTATTGATGTATTAGCTAGCCAACAACTGTATTGATGTATTAGCTAGCCAACAACTGTAATGATGTATTAGCTAGCCAACAACTGTAATGATGTATTAGCTAGCCAACAACTGTAATGATGTATTAGCTAGCCAACAACTGTAATGATGTATTAGCTAGCCAACAACTGTAATGATGTATTAGCTAGCCAACAACTGTAATGATGTATTAGCTAGCCAACAACTGTAATGATGTATTAGCTAGCCAACAACTGTAATGATGTATTAGCTAGCCAACAACTGTAATGATGTATTAGCTAGCCAACAACTGTAATGATGTATTAGCTAGCCAACTGTAATGATGTATTAGCTAGCCAACAACTGTAATGATGTATTAGCTAGCCAACAACTGTAATGATGTATTAGCTAGCCAACAACTGTAATGATGCATTAGCTAGCCAACAACTGTATTGATGTATTAGCTAGCCAACTGTAATGATGTATTAGCTAGCCAACAACTGTAATGTTGTATTAGCTAGCCAACAACTGTAATGATGTATTAGCTAGCCAACTGTAATGATGTATTAGCTAGCCAACAACTGTAATGATGTATTAGCTAGCCAACAACTGTAATGATGTATTAGCTAGCCAACTGTAATTATGTATTAGCTAGCCAACAACTGTAATGATGTATTAGCTAGCCAACTGTAATGATGTATTAGCTAACCAACTGTAATGATGTATTAGCTAGCCAACAACTGTAATGATGTATTAGCTAGCCAACAACTTTAATGATGTATTAGCTAGCCAACAACTGTAATGATGTATTAGCTAACCAACAACTGTAATGATGTATTAGCTAGCCAACTGTAATGATGTATTAGCTAGCCAACAACTGTAATGATGTATTAGCTAGCCAACAACTGTAATGATGTATTAGCTAGCCAACAACTGTAATGATGTATTAGCTAGCCAACAACTGTAATGATGTATTAGCTAGCCAACTGTAATGATGTATTAGCTAGCCAACAACTGTAATGATGTATTAGCTAGCCAACAACTGTAATGATGTATTAGCTAGCCAACAACTGTAATGATGTATTAGCTAGCCAACAACTGTAATGATGTATTAGCTAGCCAACTGTAATGATGTATTAGCTAGCCAACAACTGTAATGTTGTATTAGCTAGCCAACAACTGTAATGTTGTATTAGCTAGCCAACTGTAATTATGTATTAGCTAGCCAACAACTGTATTGATGTATTAGCTAGCCAACAACTGTAATGATGTATTAGCTAGCCAACTGCAATGATGTATTAGCTAGCCAACTGTAATGATGTGTTATCTAGCCAACAACTGTAATGATGTATTAGCTAGCCAACAACTGTAATGATGTATTAGCTAGCCAACTGTAATGATGTATTAGCTAGCCAACAACTGTAATGATGTATTAGCTAGCCAACAACTGTAATGATGTATTAGCTAGCCAACTGTAATGATGTATTAGCTAGCCAACAACTGTAATGATGTATTAGCTAGCCAACAACTGTAATGATGTATTAGCTAGCCAACAACTGTAATGATGTATTAGCTAGCCAACAACTGTAATGATGTATTAGCTAGCCAACTGTAATGATGTATTAGCTAGCCAACAACTGTAATGATGTATTAGCTAGCCAACAACTGTAACGATGTATTAGCTAGCCAACAACTGTAACGATGTATTAGCTAGCCAACAACTGTAACGATGTAGTAGCTAGCCAACTGTAACGATGTATTAGCTAGCCAACAACTGTAATGATGTATTAGCTAGCCAACAACTGTATTGATGTATTAGCTAGCCAACTGCAATGATGTATTAGCTAGCCAACTGTAATGATGTATTATCTAGCCAACAACTGTAATGATGTATTAGCTAGCCAACAACTGTAATGATGTATTAGCTAGCCAACTGTAATGATGTATTAGCTAGCCAACAACTGTAATGATGTATTAGCTAGCCAACAACTGTAATGATGTATTAGCTAGCCAACTGTAATGATGTATTAGCTAGCCAACAACTGTAATGATGTATTAGCTAGCCAACAACTGTAATGATGTATTAGCTAGCCAACAACTGTAATGATGTATTAGCTAGCCAACAACTGTAATGATGTATTAGCTAGCCAACAACTGTAATGATGTATTAGCTAGCCAACAACTGTAATGTTGTATTAGCTAGCCAACAACTGTAATGATGTATTAGCTAGCCAACAACTGTAATGATGTATTAGCTAGCCAACAACTGTAATGATGTATTAGCTAGCCAACAACTGTAATGATGTATTAGCTAGCCAACAACTGTAATGATGTATTAGCTAGCCAACAACTGTAATGTTGTATTAGCTAGCCAACAACTGTAATGATGTATTAGCTAGCCAACTGTAATGATGTATTAGCTAGCCAACAACTGTAATGATGTATTAGCTAGCCAACAACTGTAATGATGTATTAGCTAGCCAACTATAATTATGTATTAGCTAGCCAACAACTGTAATGATGTATTAGCTAGCCAACAACTGTAATGATGTATTAGCTAGCCAACAACTGTAATGATGTATTAGCTAGCCAACTGTAATGATGTATTAGCTAGCCAACAACTGTAACGATGTAGTAGCTAGCCAACTGTAACGATGTATTAGCTAGCCAACAACTGTAATGATGTATTAGCTAGCCAACAACTGTAATGATGTATTAGCTAGCCAACAACTGTAATGATGTATTAGCTAGCCAACAACTGTAATGCTGTATTAGCTAGCCAACAACTGTAATGATGTATTAGCTAGCCAACAACTGTAATGATGTATTAGCTAGCCAACTGTAATGATGTATTAGCTAGCCAACTGTAATGATGTATTAGCTAGCCAACAACTGTAATGATGTATTAGCTAGCCAACAACTGTAATGATGTATTAGCTAGCCAACAACTGTAATGATGTATTAGCTAGCCAACAACTGTAATGTTGTATTAGCTAGCCAACAACTGTAATGTTGTATTAGCTAGCCAACAACTGTAATGTTGTATTAGCTAGCCAACTGTAATTATGTATTAGCTAGCCAACAACTGTATTGATGTATTAGCTAGCCAACAACTGTAATGATGTATTAGCTAGCCAACTGCAATGATGTATTAGCTAGCCAACTGTAATGATGTGTTATCTAGCCAACAACTGTAATGATGTATTAGCTAGCCAACAACTGTAATGAAGTATTAGCTAGCCAACTGTAATGATGTATTAGCTAGCCAACAACTGTAATGATGTATTAGCTAGCCAACAACTGTAATGATGTATTAGCTAGCCAACTGTAATGATGTATTAGCTAGCCAACAACTGTAATGATGTATTAGCTAGCCAACAACTGTAATGATGTATTAGCTAGCCAACAACTGTAATGATGTATTAGCTAGCCAACAACTGTAATGATGTATTAGCTAGCCAACTGTAATGATGTATTAGCTAGCCAACAACTGTAATGATGTATTAGCTAGCCAACAACTGTAACGATGTATTAGCTAGCCAACAACTGTAACGATGTATTAGCTAGCCAACAACTGTAACGATGTAGTAGCTAGCCAACTGTAACGATGTATTAGCTAGCCAACAACTGTAATGATGTATTAGCTAGCCAACAACTGTATTGATGTATTAGCTAGCCAACTGCAATGATGTATTAGCTAGCCAACTGTAATGATGTATTATCTAGCCAACAACTGTAATGATGTATTAGCTAGCCAACAACTGTAATGATGTATTAGCTAGCCAACTGTAATGATGTATTAGCTAGCCAACAACTGTAATGATGTATTAGCTAGCCAACAACTGTAATGATGTATTAGCTAGCCAACTGTAATGATGTATTAGCTAGCCAACAACTGTAATGATGTATTAGCTAGCCAACAACTGTAATGATGTATTAGCTAGCCAACAACTGTAATGATGTATTAGCTAGCCAACAACTGTAATGATGTATTAGCTAGCCAACAACTGTAATGTTGTATTAGCTAGCCAACAACTGTAATGATGTATTAGCTAGCCAACTGTAATGATGTATTAGCTAGCCAACAACTGTAATGATGTATTAGCTAGCCAACAACTGTAATGATGTATTAGCTAGCCAACTATAATTATGTATTAGCTAGCCAACAACTGTAATGATGTATTAGCTAGCCAACAACTGTAATGATGTATTAGCTAGCCAACAACTGTAATGATGTATTAGCTAGCCAACAACTGTAATGATGTATTAGCTAGCCAACTGTAATGATGTATTAGCTAGCCAACAACTGTAACGATGTAGTAGCTAGCCAACTGTAACGATGTATTAGCTAGCCAACAACTGTAATGATGTATTAGCTAGCCAACAACTGTAATGATGTATTAGCTAGCCAACAACTGTAATGATGTATTAGCTAGCCAACAACTGTAATGCTGTATTAGCTAGCCAACAACTGTAATGATGTATTAGCTAGCCAACAACTGTAATGATGTATTAGCTAGCCAACTGTAATGATGTATTAGCTAGCCAACTGTAATGATGTATTAGCTAGCCAACAACTGTAATGATGTATTAGCTAGCCAACAACTGTAATGATGTATTAGCTAGCCAACAACTGTAATGATGTATTAGCTAGCCAACAACTGTAATGTTGTATTAGCTAGCCAACAACTGTAATGATGTATTAGCTAGCCAACAACTGTAATTATGTATTAGCTAGCCAACAACTGTAATGATGTATTAGCTAGCCAACAACTGTAATGATGTATTGGCTAGCCAACAACTGTAACGATGTATTAGCTAGCCAACAACTGTAATGATGTATTAGCTAGCCAACAACTGTAACGATGTAGTAGCTAGCCAACAACTGTAATGATGTATTAGCTAGCCAACAACTGTAATGATGTTTTAGCTAGCAAACAACTGTAATGATGTATTAGCTAGCCAACTGTAATGATGTATTAGCTAGCCAACTGTAATGATGTATTAGCTAGCCAACAACTGTAATGATGTATTAGCTAGCCAACAACTGTAACGATGTATTAGCTAGCCAACTGTAATGATGTATTAGCTAGCCAACTGTAATGATGTATTAGCTAGCCAACAACTGTAATGATGTATTAGCTAGCCAACTGTAATGATGTATTAGCTAGCCAACTGTAATGATGTATTAGCTAGCCAACTGTAATGATGTATTAGCTAGCCAACAACTGTAACGATGTAGTAGCTAGCCAACTGTAACGATGTATTAGCTAGCCAACAACTGTAACGATGTAGTAGCTAGCCAACTGTAACGATGTATTAGCTAGCCAACTGTAATGATGTATTAGCTAGCCAACTGTAATGATGTATTAGCTAGCCAACAACTGTAACGATGTAGTAGCTAGCCAACTGTAACGATGTATTAGCTAGCCAACAACTGTGACGATGTAGTAGCTAGCCAACTGTAACGATGTAGTAGCTAGCCAACTGTAATGATGTATTAGCTAACCAACTGTAACGATGTATTAGCTAGCCAACAACTGTAATGATGTATTAGCTAGCCAACAACTGTAACGATGTAGTAGCTAGCCAACAACTGTAATGATGTATTAGCTAGCCAACAACTGTAATGATGTATTAGCTAGCCAACTGCAATGATGTATTAGCTAGCCAACTGTAATGATGTATTATCTAGCCAACAACTGTAACGATGTAGTAGCTAGCCAACAACTGTAATGATGTATTACCTAGCCAACAACTGTAATGATGTATTAGCTAGCCAACTGCAATGATGTATTAGCTAGCCAACTGTAATGATGTATTATCTAGCCAACAACTGTAATGATGTATTAGCTAGCCAACAACTGTAATGATGTATTAGCTAGCCAACTGTAACGATGTATTAGCTAGCCAACAACTGTAACGATGTATTTGAGAGACAACAAGTGCTCATGTGTGCAAATGTATTTATGTTTTTAATAAACATTGAATATTAATATTGTCTGTTTTGCCCCATGGTTGTGCACATGTCGATTTGAAAGTAGTTAGTTGATATCAGACATTACCCGTCAATGATACAGTAGTTAGTTGATATTACAGACATTACCCGTCTATAATACAGTAGTTAGTTGATATCAGACATTACCCGTCTATGATACAGTAGTTAGTTGATTTTAGACATTACCCCTCTATAATACAGTAGTTAGTTGATATCAGACATTACCCGTCTATAATACAGTAGTTAGTTGATTTTAGACATTACCACTCTATAATACAGTAGTTAGTTGATTTTAGACATTACCCCTCTATAATACAGTAGTTAGTTGATATCAGACATTACCCGTCTATAATACAGTAGTTAGTTGATATCAGACATTACCCGTCTATAATACAGTAGTTAGTTGATTTTAGACATTATACTTTGAAAATCATATCAGAGAACTACCTTGACCAAGGCCTACACATGTTTTTAGGATGCAGAAAAAGGGGAAAGAAACTGAAACAGCTCAACCTGCAACAAGCCAGACCCCAACTGTTTCCAAGGATCAAATCGCACTGTGAGTCAATTCATTTGCCTTTATTCAGTTGAATCGCCCTGTGAGTCAATTCATTTGCCTTTATTCAGTTGAATCACCCTGTGAGTCAATTAATTTGCCTTTATTCAGTTGAATCACCCTGTGAGTCAATTCATTTCACTATAATTAGTTGAATCGCTCTGTGAGTCAATTCATTTGCCTTTATTCAGTTGAATCACCCTGTGAGTCAATTCATTTGCCTATAATCAGTTGAATCGCACTGTAAGTCAATTCATTTGCCTATAATCAGTTGAATCGCCCTGTGAGTCAATTCATTTGCCTTTATTCAGTTGAATCGCCCTGTGAGTCAATTCATTTGCCTATAATCAGTTGAATCACCCTGTGAGTCAATTCATTTGCCTTTATTCAGTTGAATCGCCCTGTGAGTCCATTCATTTGCCTATAATCAGTTGAATCACCCTGTGAGTCAATTCATTTGCCTATAATCAGTTGAATCGCTCTGTAAGTCAATTCATTTGCCTATAATCAGTTGAATCGCCCTGTGAGTCAATTCATTTGCCTATAATCAGTTGAATCACCCTGTGAGTCAATTCATTTCACTATAATTAGTTGAATCGCTCTGTAAGTCAATTCATTTGCCTATAATCAGTTGAATCACCCTGTGAGTCAATTCATTTACCTATAATCAGTTGAATCACCCTGTGAGTCAATTCATTTCACTATAATCAGTTGAATCGCCCTGTAAGTCAATTCATTTGCCTATAATCAGTTGAATCACCCTGTGAGTCAATTAATTTGCCTATAATCAGTTGAATCGCCCTGTAAGTCAATTCATTTGCCTATAATCAGTTGAATCACCCTGTGAGTCAATTCATTTCACTATAATTAGTTGAATCGCTCTGTAAGTCAATTCATTTGCCTATAATCAGTTGAATCACCCTGTGAGTCAATTCATTTACCTATAATCAGTTGAATCACCCTGTGAGTCAATTCATTTCACTATAATTAGTTGAATCGCTCTGTAAGTCAATTCATTTGCCTATAATCAGTTGAATCTCCCTGTATGTCAATTCATTTGCCTATAATCAGTTGAATCACCCTGTAAGTCAATTCATTTGCCTATAATCAGTTGAATCACCCTGTGAGTCAATTCATTTGCCTATAATCAGTTGAATCGCCCTGTAAGTCTATTCATTTCACTATAATCAGTTGAATCGCCCTGTGAGTCAATTCATTTGCCTATAATCAGTTGAATCACCCTGTGAGTCAATTCATTTGCCTATAATCAGTTGAATCACCCTGTAAGTCAATTCATTTGCCTATAATCAGTTGAATCACCCTGTGAGTCAATTCATTTACCTATAATCAGTTGAATCGCCCTGTGAGTCAATTAATTTGCCTATAATCAGTTGAATCGCCCTGTAAGTCAATTCATTTGCCTATAATCAGTTGAATCGCCCTGTAAGTCAATTAATTTGCCTATAATCAGTTGAATCGCCCTGTGAGTCAATTCATTTTTACTATAATTAGTTGAATCGCTCTGTAAGTCAATTCATTTGCCTATAATCAGTTGAATCACCCTGTGAGTCAATTCATTTCACTATAATTAGTTGAATCGCTCTGTAAGTCAATTCATTTGCCTATAATCAGTTGAATCACCCTGTGAGTCAATTCATTTACCTATAATCAGTTGAATCACTCTGTGAGTCAATTCATTTCACTATAATTAGTTGAATCGCTCTGTAAGTCAATTCATTTGCCTATAATCAGTTGAATCGCCCTGTAAGTCAATTAATTTGTTTATTAATGCACTTCGCTGCTCAGCTCAATTCAGTGCAGTTTACATGTTCACCAGTAGAGGTCATCACAAACCAATGCTGGGTGATTGTCGACTTCACTTTAAAGCCCTGTTCCTCTGTCTGTCCATGAATGCCCCCCAGCTAAAAGCAGTGATGGAGAAGCAAAGCTTCCTGAAGCATTGAGGCTTTTCAGCCAATTGTGTCCAAAATAGGTTCATTTCTCTGAGCTTCATTATCCGGTTACAGTGTATATTAGTGACATCTGCTGGTCAGCGATAAATAGCAAAGTGTGGATTGCCAGGTTAGTAGCCAGTAGACTGGTGGATTGCCAGGTTAGTAGCCAGTAGTCTGGTGGATTGCCAGGTTAGTAGCCAGTAGTCTGGTGGATTGCCAGGTTAGTAGTCTATAGTCTGGTGGATTGCCAGGTTAGTAGTCTATAGTCTGGTGGATTGCCAGGTTAGTAGCCAGTAGTCTGGTGGATTGCCAGGTTAGTAGCCAGTAGTCTGGTGGATTGCCAGGTTAGTAGTCTATAGTCTGGTGGATTGCCAGGTTAGTAGTTTATAATCTGGTGGATTGCCAGGTTAGTAGCCAGTAGTCTGGTGGATTGCCAGTTTAGTAGTCTATAGTCTGGTGGATTGCCAGGTTAGTAGCCTATAGTCTGGTGGATTGCCAGGTTAGTAGCCAGTAGTCTGGTGGATTGCCAGGTTAGTAGCCTATAGTCTGGTGGATTGCCAGGTTAGTAGCCTATAGTCTGGTGGATTGCCAGGTTAGTAGCCAGTAGTCTGGTGGATTGCCAGGTTAGTAGCCTATAGTCTGGTGGATTGCCAGGTTAGTAGTTTATAGTCTGGTGGATTGCCAGGTTAGTAGCCTATAGTCTGGTGGATTGCCAGGTTAGTAGCCAGTAGTCTGGTGGATTGCCAGGTTAGTAGCCAGTAGTCTGGTGGATTGCCAGGTTAGTAGTCTATAGTCTGGTGGATTGCCAGGTTAGTAGCCAGTAGTCTGGTGGATTTCCAGGTTAGTAGTCTATAGTCTGGTGGATTGCCAGGTTAGTAGTTTATAGTCTGGTGGATTGCCAGGTTAGTAGCCAGTAGTCTGGTGGATTGCCAGGTTAGTAGCCAGTAGTCTGGTGGATTGCCAGGTTAGTAGCCAGTAGTCTGGTGGATTGCCAGGTTAGTAGTCTATAGTCTGGTGGATTGCCAGGTTAGTAGCCAGTAGTCTGGTGGATTTCCGGGTTAGTAGTCTATAGTCTGGTGGATTGCCAGGTTAGTAGTTTATAGTCTGGTGGATTGCCAGGTTAGTAGCCAGTAGTCTGGTGGATTGCCAGGTTAGTAGCCAGTAGTCTGGTGGATTGCCAGGTTAGTAGCCAGTAGTCTGGTGGATTGCCAGGTTAGTAGTCTATAGTCTGGTGGATTGCCAGGTTAGTAGCCAGTAGTCTGGTGGATTTCCAGGTTAGTAGTCTATAGTCTGGTGGATTGCCAGGTTAGTAGTTTATAGTCTGGTGGATTGCCAGGTTAGTAGCCAGTAGTCTGGTGGATTGCCAGGTTAGTAGCCTATAGTCTGGTGGATTGCCAGGTTAGTAGTCTATAGTCTGGTGGATTGCCAGGTTAGTAGCCTATAGTCTGGTGGATTGCCAGGTTAGTAGCCAGTAGTCTGGTGGATTGCCAGGTTAGTAGCCTATAGTCTGGTGGATTGCCAGGTTAGTAGCCAGTAGTCTGGTGGATTGCCAGGTTAGTAGCCAGTAGTCTGGTGGATTGCCAGGTTAGTAGCCAGTAGTCTGGTGGATTGCCAGGTTAGTAGCCAGTAGTCTGGTGGATTGTCAGGTTAGTAGCCAGTAGACTGGTGGATTGCCAGGTTAGTAGCCAGTAGTCTGGTGGATTGCCAGGTTAGTAGCCAGTAGTCTGGTGGATTGCCAGGTTAGTAGCCTATAGTCTGGTGGATTGCCAGGTTAGTAGTTTATAATCTGGTGGATTGCCAGGTTAGTAGCCAGTAGTCTGGTGGATTGCCAGGTTAGTAGTCTATAGTCTGGTGGATTGCCAGGTTAGTAGCCAGTAGTCTGGTGGATTGCCAGGTTAGTAGCCTATAGTCTGGTGGATTGCCAGGTTAGTAGTTTATAGTCTGGTGGATTGCCAGGTTAGTAGCCTATAGTCTGGTGGATTGCCAGGTTAGTAGCCAGTAGTCTGGTGGATTGCCAGGTTAGTAGCCTATAGTCTGGTGGATTGCCAGGTTAGTAGCCAGTAGTCTGGTGGATTGCCAGGTTAGTAGCCTATAGTCTGGTGGATTGCCAGGTTAGTAGCCTATAGTCTGGTGGATTGCCAGGTTAGTAGCCTATAGTCTGGTGGATTGCCAGGTTAGTAGCCTATAGTCTGGTGGATTGCCAGGTTAGTAGCCAGTAGTCTGGTGGATTTCCAGGTTAGTAGCCTATAGTCTGGTGGATTGCCAGGTTAGTAGTTTATAGTCTGGTGGATTGCCAGGTTAGTAGCCAGTAGTCTGGTGGATTGCCAGGTTAGTAGCCTATAGTCTGGTGGATTGCCAGGTTAGTAGCCAGTAGTCTGGTGGATTGCCAGGTTAGTAGCCAGTAGTCTGGTGGATTGCCAGGTTAGTAGCCTATAGTCTGGTGGATTGCCAGGTTAGTAGCCAGTAGTCTGGTGGATTGCCAGGTTAGTAGCCAGTAGTCTGGTGGATTGCCAGGTTAGTAGCCTATAGTCTGGTGGATTGCCAGGTTAGTAGCCTATAGTCTGGTGGATTGCCAGGTTAGTAGCCAGTAGTCTGGTGGATTGCCAGGTTAGTAGTCTATAGTCTGGTGGATTGCCAGGTTAGTAGCCTATAGTCTGGTGGATTGCCAGGTTAGTAGTTTATAGTCTGGTGGATTGCCAGGTTAGTAGCCAGTAGTCTGGTGGATTGCCAGGTTAGTAGCCTATAGTCTGGTGGATTGCCAGGTTAGTAGCCTATAGTCTGGTGGATTGCCAGGTTAGTAGCCAGTAGTCTGGTGGATTGCCAGGTTAGTAGTCTATAGTCTAGTGGATTGCCAGGTTAGTAGCCTATAGTCTGGTGGATTGCCAGGTTAGTAGCCAGTTGTCGGGTGGATTTCCAGGTTAGTAGCCTATAGTCTGGTGGATTGCCAGGTTAGTAGTTTATAGTCTGGTGGATTGCCAGGTTAGTAGCCAGTAGTCTGGTGGATTGCCAGGTTAGTAGTCTATAGTCTGGTGGATTGGCAGGTTAGTAGTTTATAGTCTGGTGGATTGCCAGGTTAGTAGCCAGTAGTCTGGTGGATTGCCAGGTTAGTAGCCAGTAGTCTGGTGGATTTCCAGGTTAGTAGCCTATAGTCTGGTGGATTGCCAGGTTAGTAGTTTATAGTCTGGTGGATTGCCAGGTTAGTAGCCTATAGTCTGGTGGATTGCCAGGTTAGTAGCCAGTAGTCTGGTGGATTGCCAGGTTAGTAGCCTATAGTCTGGTGGATTGCCAGGTTAGTAGTCTATAGTCTGGTGGATTGCCAGGTTAGTAGCCAGTAGTCTGGTGGATTGCCAGGTCAGTAGTCTATAGTCTGGTGGATTGCCAGGTTAGTAGCCAGTAGTCTGGTGGATTTCCAGGTTAGTAGCTTATCACATCATGCTTCCCTTTGAAGCCTTCAACTTGACTATTGTTCTAAAACTGAATCGATGGCATTATTTAGGGTGCTTAAGACTGAAGCGTATACTATACTAAATAAAACAAATTATTTTGAACAAAACAGTGCAGAAAGTCTGGTTTTCACATAAAACTATTTTCCAAAGAGTATACCTTCAACAAGATTTGACTTCACGTCCCTGAAAGTTCCAAAGTTGCCCACCCAATCCTAACTAGGTGTGTACGTACGGTATCCAGGTGGGTGTTTGAAAGCGGTAACAGGAAGTTGTTTTAAAAAAAAATGTTTTGTACTCTTAGTTGAGGTTTTACATCCTCTCCGTCTGTTGTCAGGTTCCGTAACAGCGTGAGACAGAACGCCTGTGTAGAGATGCTGCGTGGAGGGTTCCACAGGTCAGAAACACGCACACACACTTCATAACTAATTAAACACACACACACTTCATAACTAATTAAACATATATATTTCACTCTTGATCTAACACTGTCCAGTGCTAACTGAACTAGATTACTAAAGTTGGCCTCTCTCTCTCTCTCTCTCTGTCTCTGTCTCTCTCTCTCTCTCTGTCTCTCTGTCTCTCTCTTCTCTCTCTCTCTCTCTCTCTCTCTCTCTCTCTCTCTCTCAGGTCGTTCTCTGAGCTGTTCTCGCTGCTGCAGCGCTGGAAGGAGATGAGGTTAGCAGCAGGTCCTGGATCAGCTATCTGGCAGCATAAATCACCGGAGGAGCAGCCAGCCAAACTACACACACTACAACACTACCTGACTAAGGCTGAGACGGCTCTCAGAGCAGGTAGACACTACAACACTACCTGACCAGGACTGAGACAGCTCTCAGAGCAGGTAGAACACTACCTGACCAGGGCTGAGACGGCTCTCAGAGCAGGTAGACACTACAACACTACCTGACCAGGACTGAGACGGCTCTCAGAGCAGGTAGACACTACAACACTACCTGACTAGGGCTGAGACGGCTCTCAGAGCAGGTAGACACTACAACACTACCTGACCAGGACTGAGACAGCTCTCAGAGCAGGTAGACACTACAACACTACCTGACCAGGACTGAGACAGCTCTCAGAGCAGGTAGACACTACAACACTACCTGACCAGGACTGAGACAGCTCTCAGAGCAGGTAGACACTACCTGACCAGGACTGAGACGGCTCTCAGAGCAGGTAGACACTACAACACTACCTGACCAGGACTGAGACAGCTCTCAGAGCAGGTAGACACTACAACACTACCTGACCAGGACTGAGACAGCTCTCAGAGCAGGTAGACACTACAACACTACCTGACCAGGACTGAGACAGCTCTCAGAGCAGGTAGACACTACAACACTACCTGACCAGGACTGAGACAGCTCTCAGAGCAGGTAGACACTACAACACTACCTGACCAGGACTGAGACAGCTCTCAGAGCAGGTAGTACACTACCTGACCAGGACTGAGACAGCTCTCAGAGCAGGTAGACACTACAACACTACCTGACCAGGACTGAGACAGCTCTCAGAGCAGGTAGACACTACAACACTACCTGACCAGGACTGAGACAGCTCTCAGAGCAGGTAGACACTACAACACTACCTGACCAGGACTGAGACGGCTCTCAGAGCAGGTAGACACTACAACACTACCTGACCAGGACTGAGACAGCTCTCAGAGCAGGTAGACACTACCTGACCAGGACTGAGACAGCTCTCAGAGCAGGTAGACACTACAACACTACCTGACCAGGACTGAGACAGCTCTCAGAGCAGGTAGACACTACAACACTACCTGACCAGGACTGAGACAGCTCTCAGAGCAGGTAGACACTACAACACTACCTGACCAGGACTGAGACAGCTCTCAGAGCAGGTAGACACTACAACACTACCTGACCAGGACTGAGACAGCTCTCAGAGCAGGTAGACACTACAACACTACCTGACCAGGACTGAGACAGCTCTCAGAGCAGGTAGACACTACAACACTACCTGACCAGGACTGAGACAGCTCTCAGAGCAGGTAGACACTACAACACTACCTGACCAGGACTGAGACAGCTCTCAGAGCAGGTAGACACTACAACACTACCTGACCAGGACTGAGACGGCTCTCAGAGCAGGTAGACACTACAACACTACCTGACCAGGACTGAGACAGCTCTCAGAGCAGGTAGACACTACCTGACCAGGACTGAGACAGCTCTCAGAGCAGGTAGACACTACAACACTACCTGACCAGGACTGAGACAGCTCTCAGAGCAGGTAGACACTACAACACTACCTGACCAGGACTGAGACAGCTCTCAGAGCAGGTAGACACTACAACACTACCTGACCAGGACTGAGACAGCTCTCAGAGCAGGTAGACAACACTACCTGACCAGGACTGAGACGGCTCTCAGAGCAGGTAGACACTACAACACTACCTGACCAGGACTGAGACAGCTCTCAGAGCAGGCAGACACTACAACACTACCTGACCAGGACTGAGACAGCTCTCAGAGCAGGTAGACACTACAACACTACCTGACCAGGACTGAGACAGCTCTCAGAGCAGGTAGAAAAACACTACCTGACCAGGACTGAGACGGCTCTCAGAGCAGGTAGACACTACAACACTACCTGACCAGGACTGAGACGGCTCTCAGAGCAGGTAGACACTACCTGACCAGGACTGAGACGGCTCTCAGAGCAGGTAGACACTACAACACTACCTGACCAGGACTGAGACAGCTCTCAGAGCAGGTAGACACTACAACACTACCTGACCAGGACTGAGACAGCTCTCAGAGCAGGTAGACACTACAACACTACCTGACCAGGACTGAGACAGCTCTCAGAGCAGGTAGACACTACAACACTACCTGACCAGGACTGAGACAGCTCTCAGAGCAGGTAGAACACTACCTGACCAGGACTGAGACGGCTCTCAGAGCAGGTAGACACTACAACACTACCTGACCAGGACTGAGACAGCTCTCAGAGCAGGTAGACACTACAACACTACCTGACCAGGACTGAGACAGCTCTCAGAGCAGGTAGACACTACCTGACCAGGACTGAGACGGCTCTCAGAGCAGGTAGACACTACAACACTACCTGACCAGGACTGAGACAGCTCTCAGAGCAGGTAGACACTACAACACTACCTGACCAGGACTGAGACAGCTCTCAGAGCAGGTAGACACTACAACACTACCTGACCAGGACTGAGACAGCTCTCAGAGCAGGTAGACACTACAACACTACCTGACCAGGACTGAGACAGCTCTCAGAGCAGGTAGACACTACAACACTACCTGACCAGGACTGAGACAGCTCTCAGAGCAGGTAGACACTACAACACTACCTGACCAGGACTGAGACAGCTCTCAGAGCAGGTAGACACTACAACACTACCTGACCAGGACTGAGACGGCTCTCAGAGCAGGTAGACACTACAACACTACCTGACCAGGACTGAGACAGCTCTCAGAGCAGGTAGACACTACAACACTACCTGACCAGGACTGAGACGGCTCTCAGAGCAGGTAGACACTACAACACTACCTGACCAGGACTGAGACAGCTCTCAGAGCAGGTAGACACTACAACACTACCTGACCAGGACTGAGACAGCTCTCAGAGCAGGTAGACACTACAACACTACCTGACCAGGACTGAGACAGCTCTCAGAGCAGGTAGACACTACCTGACCAGGACTGAGACAGCTCTCAGAGCAGGTAGACACTACCTGACCAGGACTGAGACAGCTCTCAGAGCAGGTAGACACTACAACACTACCTGACCAGGACTGAGACAGCTCTCAGAGCAGGTAGACACTACAACACTACCTGACCAGGACTGAGACAGCTCTCAGAGCAGGTAGACACTACAACACTACCTGACCAGGACTGAGACGGCTCTCAGAGCAGGTAGACACTACAACACTACCTGACCAGGACTGAGACAGCTCTCAGAGCAGGTAGACACTACAACACTACCTGACCAGGACTGAGACAGCTCTCAGAGCAGGTAGACACTACAACACTACCTGACCAGGACTGAGACAGCTCTCAGAGCAGGTAGACACTACAACACTACCTGACCAGGACTGAGACAGCTCTCAGAGCAGGTAGACACTACCTGACCAGGACTGAGACGGCTCTCAGAGCAGGTAGACACTACAACACTACCTGACCAGGACTGAGACAGCTCTCAGAGCAGGTAGACACTACAACACTACCTGACCAGGACTGAGACGGCTCTCAGAGCAGGTAGACACTACAACACTACCTGACCAGGACTGAGACGGCTCTCAGAGCAGGTAGACACTACAACACTACCTGACCAGGACTGAGACAGCTCTCAGAGCAGGTAGACACTACAACACTACCTGACCAGGACTGAGACAGCTCTCAGAGCAGGTAGACACTACAACACTACCTGACCAGGACTGAGACAGCTCTCAGAGCAGGTAGACACTACAACACTACCTGACCAGGACTGAGACAGCTCTCAGAGCAGGTAGAACTACAACACTACCTGACCAGGACTGAGACAGCTCTCAGAGCAGGTAGACACTACAACACTACCTGACCAGGACTGAGACGGCTCTCAGAGCAGGTAGACACTACAACACTACCTGACCAGGACTGAGACAGCTCTCAGAGCAGGTAGACACTACAACACTACCTGACCAGGACTGAGACAGCTCTCAGAGCAGGTAGACACTACAACACTACCTGACCAGGACTGAGACAGCTCTCAGAGCAGGTAGACACTACAACACTACCTGACCAGGACTGAGACAGCTCTCAGAGCAGGTAGACACTACAAATACCTGACCAGGACTGAGACAGCTCTCAGAGCAGGTAGACACTAAACCTGACCAGGACTGAGACAGCTCTCAGAGCAGGTAGACACTACAACACTACCT
>NW_025547587.1:45000-87500 GCF_905237065.1 Salmo salar
CCAACTCCAGTCCTCTCAACAGCCCAACTCCAGTCCTCCCAACAGCCCAACTCCAGTCCTCTAGTACCCCCAACAGCCCAACTCCAGTCCTCCCAACAGCCCAACTCCAGTCCTCCCAACAGCCCAACTCCAGTCCTCCCAACAGCCCAACTCCAGTCCTCTCAACAGCCCAACTCCAGTCCTCCCAACAGCCCAACTCCAGTCCTCCCAACAGCCCAACTCCAGTCCTCCCAACAGCCCAACTCCAGTCCTCCCAACAGCCCAACTCCAGTACTGGAGGACTGGAGTTGGGAAACACAGCTCTAAATGAATTAAATGTTTTTGTTTTGTTACTTTGTCTTTTAATCATTACATCATTAGATGTTAGTTTTTACTAACTATTACCAGGAGGACCACTTTGGAAAGTGTTTTAATTATAAGTGCTCTCCTCTGGTATCTCTCCTCTGGTATCTCTCCTCTGGGATCTATTCTCTGGGATCTCTTCTCTGGGATCTATTCTCTGGGTTCTGTCCTCTGGTATCTCTCCTCTGGTATCTCTCCTCTGGTATCTCTCCTCTGGTATCTCTCCTCTGGGATCTCTCCTCTGGGATCTATTCTCTGGGATCTCTCCTCTGGGATCTCTCCTCTGGGATCTCTCCTCTGGGATCTCTCCTCTGGTATCTCTCCTCTGGGATCTCTCCTCTGGGATCTCTCCTCTGGGATCTCTCCTCTGGGATCTCTCCTCTGGGATCTCTTCTCTGGGTTCTATTCTCTGGGATCTCTCCTCTGGGATCTCTCCTCTGGGATCTCTCCTCTGGGATATATTCTCTGGTATCTCTCCTCTGGTATCTCTCCTCTGGTATCTCTCCTCTGGGATCTCTCCTCTGGGATCTCTCCTCTGGGATCTCTCCTCTGGGATCTCTCCTCTGGGATCTATTCTCTGGGTTCTATTCTCTGGGTTCTATTCTCTGGGTTCTGTCCTCTGGGATCTATTCGCTGGGTTCTATTCTCTGGGTTCTATTCTCTGGGATCTATTCTCTGGGTTCTATTCTCTGGGATCTATTCTCTGGGTTCTATTCTCTGGGTTCTATCCTCTGGGTTCTATCCTCTGGGTTCTATTCTCTGGGTTCTATCCTCTGGGATCTATTCTCTGGGTTCTATCCTCTGGGATCTATTCTCTGGGTTCTATTCTCTGGGTTCTGTCCTCTGGGATCTATTCGCTGGGTTCTATTCTCTGGGTTCTATTCTCTGGGTTCTATTCTCTGGGATCTATTCTCTGGGTTCTATTCTCTGGGATCTATTCTCTGGGTTCTATTCTCTGGGTTCTATTCTCTGGGTTCTATCCTCTGGGTTCTATTCTCTGGGTTCTATTCTCTGGGATCTATTCTCTGGGTTCTATCCTCTGGGATCTATTCTCTGGGTTCTATTCTCTGGGTTCTATCCTCTGGGTTCTATTCTCTGGGTTCTATTCTCTGGGATCTATTCTCTGGGTTCTATCCTCTGGGTTCTATCCTCT
Source organism: Salmo salar (assembly GCF_905237065.1). Classification (NCBI taxonomy): domain Eukaryota; kingdom Metazoa; phylum Chordata; class Actinopteri; order Salmoniformes; family Salmonidae; genus Salmo; species Salmo salar. Next base: position 46,496 of record NW_025547587.1, read on the forward strand.
GGGATCTAATGTACATCTGGTGTATTATTTTTCTAATAATAAATTCTAATAATTTCAGGTGACAGCCAAGCGCTTCCTGAACATGTACATGGAGATGTCTACAGCTCTGGGGGACGCAGGGGGACTGGGGAAGGCATATAAAGCCATCGCCAAGTCACTGGAGAGGTAGACTAGTAGTGCTGAGCCACTGACCACATTCGGTTATTATCGACGTCGGTTCAATTCCTTGAATTCCGTTTAGCTCTGGGTTTTTGTGACCCCCCAACCCGCCGTTTCTCTAGAGAGAAATGAAGTCCAGAACTATGTGAGACGCTGGGCTGAAGGGAGTTGTAGTTTTCATTAAGCAAATATTCAACCTAGTTCAGCGCCAAAACGTGATAATTAACTACAATGACCATAATCCATTGCGTACATTTTTTTTGGTGGGGGGGCTCAGACGGATCAGAGAGGAAGATGCAAAGCGAGAGGTTTCACTCTCTCCAAAATCTGTCCATAATCAGCCCAATGCGTTTCTATGGGCTTATTTTGGACTCCCACTGTTAGGGGGGGAGACATGAGCATCTTGTCATTATTTACAGATCTCTGGATGGATCCACTTTAACCCTGTTATGTTAGATACACACAGACCAGATATACCATATAACAACAAGAGAGAGGGATCCACTTTAACCCTGTTATGTTAGATACACACAGACCAGATATACCATATAACAACAAGAGAGAGGGATCCACTTTAACCCTGTTATGTTAGATACACACAGACCAGATATACCATATAACAACAAGAGAGAGGGATCCACTTTAACCCTGTTATGTTAGATACACACAGACCAGATATACCATATAACAACAAGAGAGAGGGATCCACTTTAACCCCTGTTATGTTAGATACACACAGACCAGATATACCATATAACAACAAGAGAGAGGGATCCACTTTAACCCTGTTATGTTAGATACACACAGACCAGATATACCATATAACAACAAGAGAGAGGGATCCACTTTAACCCTGTTATGTTAGATACACACAGACCAGATATACCATATAACAACAAGAGAGAGGGATCCACTTTAACCCTGTTATGTTAGATACACACAGACCAGATATACCATATAACAACAAGAGAGAGGGATCCACTTTAACCCTGTTATGTTAGATACACACAGACCAGATATACCATATAACAACAAGAGAGAGGGATCCACTTTAACCCTGTTATGTTAGATACACACAGACCAGATATACCATATAACAACAAGAGAGAGGGATCCACTTTAACCCTGTTATGTTAGATACACACAGACCAGATATACCATATAACAACAAGAGAGAGGGATCCACTTTAACCCTGTTATGTTAGATACACACAGACCAGATATACCATATAACAACAAGAGAGAGATCCACTTTAACCCCTGTTATGTTAGATACACACAGACCAGATATACCATATAACAACAAGATAGAGGGATCCACTTTAACCCTGTTATGTTAGATACACACAGACCAGATATACCATATAACAACAAGAGAGAGGGATCCACTTTAACCCTGTTATGTTAGATACACACAGACCAGATATACCATATAACAACAAGAGAGAGGGATCCACTTTAACCCTGTTATGTTAGATACACACAGACCAGATATACCATATAACAACAAGAGAGAGGGATCCACTTTAACCCTGTTATGTTAGATACACACAGACCAGATATACCATATAACAACAAGAGAGAGGGATCCACTTTAACCCTGTTATGTTAGATACACACAGACCAGATATACCATATAACAACAAGAGAGAGGGATCCACTTTAACCCTGTTATGTTAGATACACACAGACCAGATATACCATATAACAACAAGAGAGAGGGATCCACTTTAACCCCTGTTATGTTAGATACACACAGACCAGATATACCATATAACAACAAGAGAGAGGGATCCACTTTAACCCTGTTATGTTAGATACACACAGACCAGATATACCATATACAGATTACTACAGACGGGTGATTACTACAGACGGGTGATTACTACAGACGGGTGATTACTACAGACGGGTGATTACTACAGACGGGTGATTACTACAGACAGGTGATTACTACAGACAGGTGATTACTACAGACAGGTGATTACTACAGACAGGTGATTACTACAGACAGGTGATTACTACAGACGGGTGATTACTACAGACGGGTGATTACTACAGACAGGTGATTACTACAGACACTACAGACGGGTGATTACTACAGACAGGTGATTACTACAGACACTACAGACGGGTGATTACTACAGACGGGTGATTACTACAGACAGGTGATTACTACAGACAGGTGATTACTACAGACAGGTGATTACTACAGACAGGTGATTACTACAGACAGGTGATTACTACAGACGGGTGATTACTACAGACAGACTACAGACGGGTGATTACTACAGACGGGTGATTACTACAGACGGGTGATTACTACAGATGGGTGATTACTACAGACGGGTGATTACTACAGACACTACAGACAGGTGATTACTACAGACAGGTGATTACTACAGACGGGTGATTACTACAGACAGGTGATTACTACAGACGGGTGATTACCACAGACGGGGTGATTACTACAGACAGGTGATTACTACAGACGGGTGATTACCACAGACGGGTGATTACTACAGACAGGTGATTACTACAGACGGGTGATTACTACAGACAGGTGATTACTACAGACGGGTGATTACTACAGACGGGTGATTACTACAGATGGGTGATTACTACAGACGGGTGATTACTACAGACACTACAGACGGGTGATTACTACAGACGGGTGATTACCACAGACGGGTGATTACTACAGACGGGTGATTACCACAGACGGGTGATTACCACAGACGGGTGATTACTACAGACGGGTGATTACTACAGACGGGTGATTACCACAGACAGGTGATTACTACAGACGGGTGATTACTACAGACGGGTGATTACCACAGACGGGTGATTACTACAGACGGGTGATTACTACAGACGGGTGATTACCACAGACGGGTGATTACTACAGACGGGTGATTACTACAGACAGGTGATTACTACAGACACTACAGACGGGTGATTACTACAGACAGGTGATTACTACAGACACTACAGACGGGTGATTACTACAGACGGGTGATTACTACAGACAGGTGATTACTACAGACAGGTGATTACTACAGACAGGTGATTACTACAGACGGGTGATTACTACAGACAGGTGATTACTACAGACGGGTGATTACTACAGACAGACTACAGACGGGTGATTACTACAGACGGGTGATTACTACAGACGGGTGATTACTACAGATGGGTGATTACTACAGACGGGTGATTACTACAGACACTACAGACAGGTGATTACTACAGACAGGTGATTACTACAGACGGGTGATTACTACAGACAGGTGATTACTACAGACGGGTGATTACCACAGACGGGTGATTACTACAGACAGGTGATTACTACAGACGGGTGATTACCACAGACGGGTGATTACTACAGACAGGTGATTACTACAGACGGGTGATTACTACAGACAGGTGATTACTACAGACGGGTGATTACTACAGACGGGTGATTACTACAGATGGGTGATTACTACAGACGGGTGATTACTACAGACACTACAGACGGGTGATTACTACAGACGGGTGATTACCACAGACGGGTGATTACTACAGACGGGTGATTACCACAGACGGGTGATTACCACAGACGGGTGATTACTACAGACGGGTGATTACTACAGACGGGTGATTACCACAGACAGGTGATTACTACAGACGGGTGATTACTACAGACGGGTGATTACCACAGACGGGTGATTACTACAGACGGGTGATTACTACAGACGGGTGATTACCACAGACGGGTGATTACTACAGACGGGTGATTACTACAGACGGGTGATTACCACAGACGGGTGATTACCACAGACGGGTGATTACTACAGACGGGTGATTACTACAGAGGGGTGATTACCACAGACGGGTGATTACTACAGACGGGTGATTACTACAGACGGGTGATTACCACAGACAGGTGATTACTACAGACGGGTGATTACTACAGACGGGTGATTACTACAGACGGGTGATTACTACAGACGGGTGATTACCACAGACGGGTGATTACCACAGACGGGTGATTACCACAGACGGGTGATTACTACAGACGGGTGATTACTACAGACGGGTGATTACTACAGACGGGTGATTACTACAGACGGGTGATTACCACAGACGGGTGATTACTACAGACGGGTGATTACTACAGACGGGTGATTACCACAGACGGGTGATTACTACAGACGGGTGATTACCACAGACGGGTGATTACCACAGACGGGTGATTACTTTGAGGAATGAAAAATAATAAAGTCATCCAATATAAACTAAGTAATAAACAGAACTGAAATATGTTTTTATTTCATAGTAATTTCCAAAGTTTCTATTGATGTCGACCCAATGTGGACCTGACATAGACAATGGAATGTTTTGGCCATTGAATGTCCACTATTTTTGGTTTTGTAATTTCCATTAAAAAGCTCTAAATCATTATAGAGTCGTTATTTCATAATGAATTTAAATGTTGAAAAATAATATTGAAACAGAAAATCCAAAACAGTGATTATTTTGTAATAATCGAACCGACCTCAAAAAAAAGCACAAATCGCTCAGCACTATTTACACACACAGACACACACACACTGAAGGACGGATACACACAGACACACACACTGAAGAATGGACGGATACACACACACACTGGAGGACATACACACACACACTGGAGGACACACACACACTGAAGGACGGATGGACACACACACTGAAGGATGGACGGACACACACACTGAAGGACGGAAGGACACACACACACACATACACACTGAAGGATGGACGGACACACACACACACACACACTGAAGGAAGGACACACACATCTGCCATTTTGTGTCGTTGGACCTTCGTTGGACCTTCCTATACAGTTCATGCTAATTGTGTGTGTGTCCTAGTGAGGGGAAGCTGAGTGAGACGGTCCAGTATCTGGAGAAGTTTGCAGAGGTTTCCCAGGGCAACAACCAATACCACAACCTGGAGGAAGCATGCATGTGTCTAGGAGTCATCTTCAACTCTAGAGTAAGAGAGGGAGGGAGGGAGAGAGGGAGGGGAGGTAGGGGGAGGGAGGGAGGGAGGGGAGAGAGGGAGGGAGGGAGGGAGGGAGGGAAGGTTAGGGGAGGGAGGGAGGGAGGGAGGGAGGGAGGGAGGGAGGGAGGGAGGGAGGGAGGGAGGGGAGAGAGGGAGGGAGGGAGGGAGGGGAGGTAGGGGGAGGGAGGGAGGGGAGAGAGGGAGGGAGAGAGGGAGGGAGGTAGGGGGAGGGAGGGAGGGAGGGGAGAGAGGGAGGGAGGGAGGGGAGAGGGGGAGAGAGGAAGGGAGAGAGAGAGGGGGAGGGAGAGAGGGAGGGAAGGGAGAGGGGAGGGAGGGAGAGAGGGAGGGAGGGAGAGGAGAGAGAGAGGGGGAGAGGGAGGGAGGGAGAGAGGTGGAGGGAGGGAGAGAGGGAGGGAGGGGAGAGAGAGAAGGGGAGAGGGAGGGAGGGAGGGAGGGAGGGGAGATGTGTCTTTGAGTTATCTTCAACTCAAGAGGGAGAGGGGACAAAATAAGAATTCAGAGATGGATTGACATTTTACAATTTGACAACATGCATTTATTCCACTTTTCAAATTAAGCATCTTCCCTACTCTCTGTCTCTCTTTTCCTCTCTCTGTTTAACCCCCTCTCTCTTTTCCTCTCTCTGTTTAACCCCCTCTCTCTTTTCCTCTCTCTGTCTATCCCCCCTCTCTCTTTTCCTCTCTCTGTCTATCCCCCCCTCTCTCTTTTCCTCTCTCTCTCTCTCACCCCTCACACTCCTCAGGGTCAGTACGAAAGAGGCTGTACGTACTTCGAACGGGGGTACGAGATCGCCCGTGACCTGGAGGAGGTCACCCTGCTCCAGAGGGCTCAGGTATGAGGGCCTTTCTATAAATAATGGGGCCAGTGTGTGACATTGGGATCAACATCTCAAAATGGTTTGTAACAAAAATAAAAAAGGATTTTCATGCATTTTACAACAACAGGACTATACATCCTATACAACAACAGGACTATACATCCTATACAACAACAGGACTATACATCCTATACAACAACAGGACTATACATCCTATACAACAACAGGACTATACATCCTATACAACAACAGGACTATACATCCTATATAACAACAGGACTATACATCCTATATAACAACAGGACTAGGACTATACAACAACAGGACTATACATCCTATACAACAACAGGACTATACATCCTATATAACAACAGGACTATACATCCTATACAACAACAGGACTATACATCCTATACAACAACAGGACTATACATCCTATATAACAACAGGACTATACATCCTATACAACAACAGGACTAGGACTATACAACAACAGGACTATACATCCTATACAACAACAGGACTATACATCCTATACAACAACAGGACTATACATCCTATATAACAACAGGACTATACATCCTATACAACAACAGGACTATACATCCTATATAACAACAGGACTATACATCCTATATAACAACAGGACTATACATCCTATACAACAACAGGACTATACATCCTATATAACAACAGGACTATACATCCTATACAACAACAGGACTATACATCCTATATAACAACAGGACTATACATCCTATACAACAACAGGACTATACATCCTATAGAACAACAGGACTATACATCCTATACAACAACAGGACTATACATCCTATATAACAACAGGACTATACATCCTATATAACAACAGGACTATACATCCTATATAACAACAGGACTATACATCCTATACAACAACAGAACTATACATCCTATACAACAACAGGACTATACATCCTATACAACAACAGGACTATACATCCTATATAACAACAGGACTATACATCCTATACAACAACAGGACTATACATCCTATATAACAACAGGACTATACATCCTATACAACAACAGGACTATACATCCTATATAACAACAGGACTATACATCCTATACAACAACAGGACTATACATCCTATATAACAACAGGACTATACATCCTATATAACAACAGGACTATACATCCTATATAACAACAGGACTATACATCCTATATAACAACAGGACTATACATCCTATATAACAACAGGACTATACATCCTATATAACAACAGGACTATACATCCTATACAACAACAGGACTAGGACTATACAACAACAGGACTATACATCCTATACAACAACAGGACTATACATCCTATATAACAACAGGACTATACATCCTATATAACAACAGGACTAGGACTATACAACAACAGGACTATACATCCTATACAACAACAGGACTATACATCCTATATAACAACAGGACTATACATCCTATATAACAACAGGACTATACATCCTATACAACAACAGGACTATACATCCTATACAACAACAGGACTAGGACTATATAACAACAGGACTATACATCCTATATAACAACAGGACTAGGACTATATAACAACAGGACTATACATCCTATACAACAACAGGACTATACATCCTATATAACAACAGGACTATACATCCTATACAACAACAGGACTATACATCCTATATAACAACAGGACTATACATCCTATATAACAACAGGACTATACATCCTATACAACAACAGGACTAGGACTATACAACAACAGGACTATACATCCTATATAACAACAGGACTATACATCCTATACAACAACAGGACTATACATCCTATATAACAACAGGACTATACATCCTATACAACAACAGGACTATACATCCTATACAACAACAGGGCTATACATCCTATATAACAACAGGACTATACATCCTATATAACAACAGGACTATACATCCTATACAACAACAGGACTATACATCCTATATAACAACAGGACTATACATCCTATATAACAACAGGACTATACATCCTATATAACAACAGGACTATACATCCTATATAACAACAGGACTATACATCCTATACAACAACAGGACTATACATCCTATATAACAACAGGACTATACATCCTATATAACAACAGGACTATACATCCTATACAACAACAGGACTATACATCCTATATAACAACAGGACTATACATCCTATACAACAACAGGACTATACATCCTATATAACAACAGGACTATACATCCTATATAACAACAGGACTATACATCCTATACAACAACAGGACTATACATCCTATATAACAACAGGACTATACATCCTATACAACAACAGGACTATACATCCTATACAACAACAGGACTATACATCCTATATAACAACAGGACTATACATCCTATATAACAACAGGACTATACATCCTATATAACAACAGGACTATACATCCTATACAACAACAGGACTATACATCCTATACAACAACAGGACTATACATCCTATATAACAACAGGACTATACATCCTATATAACAACAGGACTATACATCCTATACAACAACAGGACTATACATCCTATACAACAACAGGACTATACATCCTATATAACAACAGGACTATACATCCTATATAACAACAGGACTATACATCCTATATAACAACAGGACTATACATCCTATACAACAACAGGAATAGGACTATACATCCTATACAACAACAGGACTATACATCCTATACAACAACAGGACTATACATCCTATATAACAACAGGACTAGGACTATACAACAACAGGACTATACATCCTATATAACAACAGGACTAGGACTATACAACAACAGGACTATACATCCTATACAACAACAGGACTATACATCCTATACAACAACAGGACTATACATCCTATACAACAACAGGACTATACATCCTATATAACAACAGGACTATACATCCTATACAACAACAGGACTATACATCCTATATAACAACAGGACTATACATCCTATATAACAACAGGACTATACATCCTATATAACAACAGGACTATACATCCTATACAACAACAGGACTATACATCCTATACAACAACAGGACTATACATCCTATATAACAACAGGACTATACATCCTATACAACAACAGGACTATACATCCTATACAACAACAGGACTATACATCCTATATAACAACAGGACTATACATCCTATACAACAACAGGACTATACATCCTATATAACAACAGGACTATACATCCTATATAACAACAGGACTATACATCCTATATAACAACAGGACTATACATCCTATATAACAACAGGACTATACATCCTATATAACAACAGGACTATACATCCTATACAACAACAGGACTAGGACTATACATCCTATACAACAACAGGACTATACATCCTATACAACAACAGGACTATACATCCTATACAACAACAGGACTATACATCCTATATAACAACAGGACTATACATCCTATATAACAACAGGACTATACATCCTATACAACAACAGGACTATACATCCTATACAACAACAGGACTAGGACTATATAACAACAGGACTATACATCCTATACAACAACAGGACTATACATCCTATACAACAACAGGACTATACATCCTATACAACAACAGGACTATACATCCTATACAACAACAGGACTATACATCCTATATAACAACAGGACTATACATCCTATATAACAACAGGACTATACATCCTATATAACAACAGGACTATACATCCTATATAACAACAGGACTATACATCCTATATAACAACAGGACTATACATCCTATATAACAACAGGACTATACATCCTATATAACAACAGGACTATACATCCTATATAACAACAGGACTATACATCCTATATAACAACAGGACTATACATCCTATATAACAACAGGACTATACATCCTATATAACAACAGGACTATACATCCTATATAACAACAGGACTATACATCCTATATAACAACAGGACTATACATCCTATATAACAACAGGACTAGGACTATATAACAACAGGACTATACATCCTATATAACAACAGGACTATACATCCTATACAACAACAGGACTAGGACTATATAACAACAGGACTATACATCCTATACAACAACAGGACTATACATCCTATACAACAACAGGACTATACATCCTATACAACAACAGGACTATACATCCTATATAACAACAGGACTAGGACTATATAACAACAGGACTATACATCCTATACAACAACAGGACTAGGACTATACAACAACAGGACTATACATCCTATACAACAACAGGACTATACATCCTATATAACAACAGGACTATACATCCTATACAACAACAGGACTATACATCCTATACAACAACAGGACTATACATCCTATATAACAACAGGACTATACATCCTATATAACAACAGGACTATACATCCTATATAACAACAGGACTATACATCCTATATAACAACAGGACTATACATCCTATATAACAACAGGACTATACATCCTATACAACAACAGGACTATACATCCTATATAACAACAGGACTATACATCCTATACAACAACAGGACTATACATCCTATATAACAACAGGACTATACATCCTATATAACAACAGGACTATACATCCTATACAACAACAGGACTAGGACTATACAACAACAGGACTATACATCCTATATAACAACAGGACTATACATCCTATACAACAACAGGACTATACATCCTATATAACAACAGGACTATACATCCTATATAACAACAGGACTATACATCCTATATAACAACAGGACTATACATCCTATATAACAACAGGACTATACATCCTATAGAACAACAGGACTATACATCCTATATAACAACAGGACTATACATCCTATATAACAACAGGACTATACATCCTATACAACAACAGGACTATACATCCTATACAACAACAGGACTATACATCCTATACAACAACAGGACTAGGACTATATAACAACAGGACTATACATCCTATACAACAACAGGACTATACATCCTATATAACAACAGGACTATACATCCTATATAACAACAGGACTATACATCCTATACAACAACAGGACTATACATCCTATACAACAACAGGACTATACATCCTATACAACAACAGGACTATACATCCTATACAACAACAGGACTATACATCCTATATAACAACAGGACTATACATCCTATATAACAACAGGACTATACATCCTATATAACAACAGGACTATACATCCTATATAACAACAGGACTATACATCCTATATAACAACAGGACTATACATCCTATATAACAACAGGACTATACATCCTATATAACAACACAGGACTATACATCCTATATAACAACAGGACTATACATCCTATATAACAACAGGACTATACATCCTATATAACAACAGGACTATACATCCTATACAACAACAGGACTATACATCCTATATAACAACAGGACTATACATCCTATACAACAACAGGACTATACATCCTATATAACAACAGGACTATACATCCTATACAACAACAGGACTATACATCCTATATAACAACAGGACTATACATCCTATATAACAACAGGACTATACATCCTATACAACAACAGGACTATACATCCTATATAACAACAGGACTATACATCCTATATAACAACAGGACTATACATCCTATATAACAACAGGACTAGGACTATACAACAACAGGACTATACATCCTATATAACAACAGGACTAGGACTATACAACAACAGGACTATACATCCTATACAACAACAGGACTATACATCCTATACAACAACAGGACTATACATCCTATATAACAACAGGACTATACATCCTATATAACAACAGGACTATACATCCTATATAACAACAGGACTATACATCCTATATAACAACAGGACTAGGACTATACATCCTATATAACAACAGGACTATACATCCTATATAACAACAGGACTATACATCCTATATAACAACAGGACTATACATCCTATACAACAACAGGACTAGGACTATACAACAACAGGACTATACATCCTATATAACAACAGGACTATACATCCTATATAACAACAGGACTATACATCCTATACAACAACAGGCCTATACATCCTATATAACAACAGGACTATACATCCTATATAACAACAGGACTAGGACTATACAACAACAGGACTATACATCCTATACAACAACAGGACTATACATCCTATATAACAACAGGACTATACATCCTATACAACAACAGGACTATACATCCTATATAACAACAGGACTATACATCCTATACAACAACAGGACTATACATCCTATATAACAACAGGACTATACATCCTATATAACAACAGGACTATACATCCTATATAACAACAGGACTATACATCCTATACAACAACAGGACTATACATCCTATACAACAACAGGACTATACATCCTATACAACAACAGGACTATACATCCTATATAACAACAGGACTATACATCCTATACAACAACAGGACTATACATCCTATATAACAACAGGACTATACATCCTATACAACAACAGGACTATACATCCTATATAACAACAGGACTATACATCCTATATAACAACAGGACTATACATCCTATATAACAACAGGACTATACATCCTATATAACAACAGGACTATACATCCTATATAACAACAGGACTATACATCCTATATAACAACAGGACTATACATCCTATATAACAACAGGACTATACATCCTATACAACAACAGGACTAGGACTATATAACAACAGGACTATACATCCTATATAACAACAGGACTATACATCCTATATAACAACAGGACTATACATCCTATATAACAACAGGACTATACATCCTATACAACAACAGGACTATACATCCTATATAACAACAGGACTAGGACTATATAACAACAGGACTATACATCCTATATAACAACAGGACTATACATCCTATATAACAACAGGACTATACATCCTATACAACAACAGGACTATACATCCTATACAACAACAGGACTATACATCCTATATAACAACAGGACTATACATCCTATATAACAACAGGACTATACATCCTATACAACAACAGGACTATACATCCTATACAACAACAGGACTATACATCCTATATAACAACAGGACTAGGACTATACATCCTATATAACAACAGGACTATACATCCTATATAACAACAGGACTATACATCCTATACAACAACAGGACTATACATCCTATACAACAACAGGACTATACATCCTATATAACAACAGGACTAGGACTATACATCCTATACAACAACAGGACTATACATCCTATATAACAACAGGACTATACATCCTATATAACAACAGGACTAGGACTATACAACAACAGGACTATACATCCTATATAACAACAGGACTAGGACTATACAACAACAGGACTATACATCCTATATAACAACAGGACTATACATCCTATACAACAACAGGACTATACATCCTATATAACAACAGGACTATACATCCTATACAACAACAGGACTATACATCCTATATAACAACAGGACTAGGACTATACAACAACAGGACTATACATCCTATATAACAACAGGACTAGGACTATACAACAACAGGACTATACATCCTATATAACAACAGGACTATACATCCTATATAACAACAGGACTATACATCCTATACAACAACAGGACTATACATCCTATATAACAACAGGACTATACATCCTATACAACAACAGGACTATACATCCTATACAACAACAGGACTATACATCCTATATAACAACAGGACTATACATCCTATACAACAACAGGACTATACATCCTATATAACAACAGGACTATACATCCTATACAACAACAGGACTATACATCCTATACAACAACAGGACTATACATCCTATACAACAACAGGACTATACATCCTATATAACAACAGGACTATACATCCTATACAACAACAGGACTATACATCCTATATAACAACAGGACTATACATCCTATACAACAACAGGACTATACATCCTATACAACAACAGGACTATACATCCTATACAACAACAGGACTATACATCCTATATAACAACAGGACTATACATCCTATATAACAACAGGACTAGGACTATACAACAACAGGACTATACATCCTATATAACAACAGGACTATACATCCTATACAACAACAGGACTAGGACTATATAACAACAGGACTATACATCCTATACAACAACAGGACTATACATCCTATATAACAACAGGACTATACATCCTATATAACAACAGGACTATACATCCTATATAACAACAGGACTATACATCCTATACAACAACAGGACTATACATCCTATATAACAACAGGACTAGGACTATATAACAACAGGACTATACATCCTATACAACAACAGGACTATACATCCTATATAACAACAGGACTATACATCCTATATAACAACAGGACTATACATCCTATATAACAACAGGACTATACATCCTATACAACAACAGGACTATACATCCTATACAACAACAGGACTATACATCCTATATAACAACAGGACTATACATCCTATACAACAACAGGACTATACATCCTATACAACAACAGGACTATACATCCTATATAACAACAGGACTATACATCCTATATAACAACAGGACTAGGACTATACAACAACAGGACTATACATCCTATACAACAACAGGACTATACATCCTATATAACAACAGGACTATACATCCTATACAACAACAGGACTATACATCCTATACAACAACAGGACTAGGACTATACATCCTATATAACAACAGGACTATACATCCTATATAACAACAGGACTATACATCCTATACAACAACAGGACTATACATCCTATACAACAACAGGACTATACATCCTATATAACAACAGGACTATACATCCTATATAACAACAGGACTATACATCCTATACAACAACAGGACTATACATCCTATATAACAACAGGACTAGGACTATATAACAACAGGACTATACATCCTATACAACAACAGGACTATACATCCTATACAACAACAGGACTAGGACTATACAACAACAGGACTATACATCCTATATAACAACAGGACTATACATCCTATATAACAACAGGACTAGGACTATATAACAACAGGACTATACATCCTATACAACAACAGGACTATACATCCTATACAACAACAGGACTATACATCCTATATAACAACAGGACTATACATCCTATACAACAACAGGACTATACATCCTATATAACAACAGGACTAGGACTATATAACAACAGGACTATACATCCTATACAACAACAGGACTATACATCCTATACAACAACAGGACTAGGACTATACAACAACAGGACTATACATCCTATATAACAACAGGACTATACATCCTATATAACAACAGGACTAGGACTATATAACAACAGGACTATACATCCTATACAACAACAGGACTATACATCCTATACAACAACAGGACTATACATCCTATATAACAACAGGACTATACATCCTATATAACAACAGGACTATACATCCTATATAATAACAGGACTATACATCCTATATAACAACAGGACTATACATCCTATATAACAACAGGGCTATACATCCTATACAACAACAGGACTATACATCCTATACAACAACAGGACTATACATCCTATACAACAACAGGACTATACATCCTATATAACAACAGGACTATACATCCTATACAACAACAGGACTATACATCCTATATAACAACAGGACTATACATCCTATACAACAACAGGACTATACATCCTATACAACAACAGGACTATACATCCTATATAACAACAGGACTATACATCCTATACAACAACAGGACTATACATCCTATATAACAACAGGACTATACATCCTATATAACAACAGGACTAGGACTATACATCCTATACAACAACAGGACTATACATCCTATACAACAACAGGACTATACATCCTATACAACAACAGGACTATACATCCTATATAACAACAGGACTATACATCCTATACAACAACAGGACTAGGACTATATAACAACAGGACTATACATCCTATACAACAACAGGACTATACATCCTATACAACAACAGGGCTATACATCCTATATAACAACAGGACTATACATCCTATACAACAACAGGACTATACATCCTATATAACAACAGGACTATACATCCTATATAACAACAGGACTATACATCCTATACAACAACAGGACTATACATCCTATATAACAACAGGACTATACATCCTATATAACAACAGGACTAGGACTATACAACAACAGGACTATACATCCTATACAACAACAGGACTATACATCCTATATAACAACAGGACTATACATCCTATATAACAACAGGACTAGGACTATACAACAACAGGACTATACATCCTATATAACAACAGGACTAGGACTATACAACAACAGGACTATACATCCTATACAACAACAGGACTATACATCCTATATAACAACAGGACTATACATCCTATATAACAACAGGACTAGGACTATACAACAACAGGACTATACATCCTATATAACAACAGGACTATACATCCTATATAACAACAGGACTATACATCCTATACAACAACAGGACTAGGACTATATAACAACAGGACTATACATCCTATACAACAACAGGACTATACATCCTATATAACAACAGGACTATACATCCTATATAACAACAGGACTATACATCCTATATAACAACAGGACTATACATCCTATATAACAACAGGACTATACATCCTATATAACAACAGGACTAGGACTATACAACAACAGGACTATACATCCTATACAACAACAGGACTATACATCCTATATAACAACAGGACTATACATCCTATATAACAACAGGACTATACATCCTATACAACAACAGGACTAGGACTATATAACAACAGGACTATACATCCTATACAACAACAGGACTATACATCCTATATAACAACAGGACTATACATCCTATATAACAACAGGACTATACATCCTATATAACAACAGGACTATACATCCTATACAACAACAGGACTATACATCCTATATAACAACAGGACTATACATCCTATACAACAACAGGACTATACATCCTATATAACAACAGGACTATACATCCTATACAACAACAGGACTATACATCCTATATAACAACAGGACTATACATCCTATACAACAACAGGACTATACATCCTATATAACAACAGGACTATACATCCTATACAACAACAGGACTATACATCCTATATAACAACAGGACTATACATCCTATACAACAACAGGACTAGGACTATACAACAACAGGACTATACATCCTATATAACAACAGGACTATACATCCTATATAACAACAGGACTATACATCCTATACAACAACAGGACTATACATCCTATACAACAACAGGACTATACATCCTATACAACAACAGGACTAGGACTATATAACAACAGGACTATACATCCTATACAACAACAGGACTAGGACTATATAACAACAGGACTATACATCCTATACAACAACAGGACTATACATCCTATACAACAACAGGACTATACATCCTATATAACAACAGGACTATACATCCTATACAACAACAGGACTAGGACTATACAACAACAGGACTATACATCCTATACAACAACAGGACTATACATCCTATATAACAACAGGACTATACATCCTATACAACAACAGGACTAGGACTATACAACAACAGGACTATACATCCTATATAACAACAGGACTATACATCCTATATAACAACAGGACTATACATCCTATATAACAACAGGACTATACATCCTATACAACAACAGGACTAGGACTATACAACAACAGGACTATACATCCTATACAACAACAGGACTATACATCCTATATAACAACAGGACTATACATCCTATATAACAACAGGACTATACATCCTATACAACAACAGGACTATACATCCTATATAACAACAGGACTATACATCCTATACAACAACAGGACTATACATCCTATACAACAACAGGACTATACATCCTATACAACAACAGGACTATACATCCTATATAACAACAGGACTATACATCCTATACAACAACAGGACTATACATCCTATACAACAACAGGACTATACATCCTATACAACAACAGGACTATACATCCTATATAACAACAGGACTATACATCCTATATAACAACAGGACTATACATCCTATATAACAACAGGACTATACATCCTATATAACAACAGGACTATACATCCTATACAACAACAGGACTATACATCCTATACAACAACAGGACTATACATCCTATATAACAACAGGACTATACATCCTATATAACAACAGGACTATACATCCTATACAACAACAGGACTATACATCCTATATAACAACAGGACTAGGACTATACATCCTATACAACAACAGGACTATACATCCTATACAACAACAGGACTATACATCCTATACAACAACAGGACTATACATCCTATACAACAACAGGACTATACATCCTATATAACAACAGAACTATACATCCTATACAACAACAGGACTAGGACTATATAACAACAGGACTATACATCCTATATAACAACAGGACTATACATCCTATATAACAACAGGACTATACATCCTATATAACAACAGGACTATACATCCTATACAACAACAGGACTATACATCCTATATAACAACAGGACTATACATCCTATACAACAACAGGACTATACATCCTATATAACAACAGGACTATACATCCTATATAACAACAGGACTATACATCCTATATAACAACAGGACTATACATCCTATATAACAACAGGACTATACATCCTATATAACAACAGGACTATACATCCTATACAACAACAGGACTATACATCCTATACAACAACAGGACTATACATCCTATACAACAACAGGACTATACATCCTATACAACAACAGGACTATACATCCTATACAACAACAGGACTAGGACTATATAACAACAGGACTATACATCCTATACAACAACAGGACTATACATCCTATATAACAACAGGACTATACATCCTATACAACAACAGGACTATACATCCTATATAACAACAGGACTAGGACTATATAACAACAGGACTATACATCCTATACAACAACAGGACTATACATCCTATACAACAACAGGACTAGGACTATACAACAACAGGACTATACATCCTATATAACAACAGGACTATACATCCTATACAACAACAGGACTAGGACTATACAACAACAGGACTATACATCCTATACAACAACAGGACTATACATCCTATACAACAACAGGACTAGGACTATACAACAACAGGACTATACATCCTATATAACAACAGGACTATACATCCTATATAACAACAGGACTATACATCCTATACAACAACAGGACTATACATCCTATACAACAACAGGACTATACATCCTATATAACAACAGGACTATACATCCTATATAACAACAGGACTATACATCCTATATAACAACAGGACTATACATCCTATACAACAACAGGACTATACATCCTATATAACAACAGGACTATACATCCTATATAACAACAGGACTATACATCCTATACAACAACAGGACTATACATCCTATACAACAACAGGACTAGGACTATACAACAACAGGACTATACATCCTATATAACAACAGGACTATACATCCTATATAACAACAGGACTATACATCCTATATAACAACAGGACTATACATCCTATACAACAACAGGACTATACATCCTATATAACAACAGGACTATACATCCTATACAACAACAGGACTATACATCCTATATAACAACAGGACTAGGACTATACATCCTATACAACAACAGGACTATACATCCTATACAACAACAGGACTATACATCCTATACAACAACAGGACTATACATCCTATATAACAACAGGACTATACATCCTATATAACAACAGGACTATACATCCTATATAACAACAGGACTAGGACTATACAACAACAGGACTATACATCCTATACAACAACAGGACTATACATCCTATACAACAACAGGACTATACATCCTATATAACAACAGGACTATACATCCTATACAACAACAGGTCTATACATCCTATACAACAACAGGACTATACATCCTATACAACAACAGGACTATACATCCTATACAACAACAGGACTATACATCCTATATAACAACAGGACTATACATCCTATACAACAACAGGACTATACATCCTATATAACAACAGGACTATACATCCTATACAACAACAGGACTATACATCCTATACAACAACAGGACTATACATCCTATATAACAACAGGACTATACATCCTATACAACAACAGGACTATACATCCTATACAACAACAGGACTATACATCCTATACAACAACAGGACTATACATCCTATACAACAACAGGACTATACATCCTATACAACAACAGGACTATACATCCTATATAACAACAGGACTATACATCCTATATAACAACAGGACTATACATCCTATACAACAACAGGACTATACATCCTATATAACAACAGGACTATACATCCTATATAACAACAGGACTAGGACTATACAACAACAGGACTATACATCCTATATAACAACAGGACTATACATCCTATATAACAACAGGACTATACATCCTATATAACAACAGGACTATACATCCTATATAACAACAGGACTATACATCCTATATAACAACAGGACTATACATCCTATATAACAACAGGACTATACATCCTATATAACAACAGGACTATACATCCTATACAACAACAGGACTATACATCCTATATAACAACAGGACTATACATCCTATACAACAACAGGACTATACATCCTATACAACAACAGGACTATACATCCTATATAACAACAGGACTATACATCCTATATAACAACAGGACTATACATCCTATATAACAACAGGACTATACATCCTATATAACAACAGGACTATACATCCTATACAACAACAGGACTATACATCCTATATAACAACAGGACTATACATCCTATACAACAACAGGACTATACATCCTATATAACAACAGGACTATACATCCTATATAACAACAGGACTATACATCCTATACAACAACAGGACTATACATCCTATAGAACAACAGGACTATACATCCTATATAACAACAGGACTATACATCCTATACAACAACAGGACTATACATCCTATACAACAACAGGACTATACATCCTATACAACAACAGGACTAGGACTATATAACAACAGGACTATACATCCTATACAACAACAGGACTATACATCCTATATAACAACAGGACTATACATCCTATACAACAACAGGACTATACATCCTATATAACAACAGGACTAGGACTATATAACAACAGGACTATACATCCTATATAACAACAGGACTAGGACTATACATCCTATATAACAACAGGACTATACATCCTATATAACAACAGGACTATACATCCTATACAACAACAGGACTATACATCCTATATAACAACAGGACTATACATCCTATATAACAACAGGACTATACATCCTATACAACAACAGGACTATACATCCTATATAACAACAGGACTATACATCCTATACAACAACAGGACTAGGACTATATAACAACAGGACTATACATCCTATACAACAACAGGACTATACATCCTATACAACAACAGGACTAGGACTATACAACAACAGGACTATACATCCTATATAACAACAGGACTATACATCCTATATAACAACAGGACTATACATCCTATATAACAACAGGACTATACATCCTATACAACAACAGGACTATACATCCTATATAACAACAGGACTATACATCCTATACAACAACAGGACTATACATCCTATACAACAACAGGACTATACATCCTATATAACAACAGGACTATACATCCTATACAACAACAGGACTATACATCCTATATAACAACAGGACTATACATCCTATACAACAACAGGACTAGGACTATATAACAACAGGACTATACATCCTATACAACAACAGGACTATACATCCTATATAACAACAGGACTATACATCCTATACAACAACAGGACTATACATCCTATATAACAACAGGACTATACATCCTATATAACAACAGGACTATACATCCTATATAACAACAGGACTATACATCCTATACAACAACAGGACTAGGACTATATAACAACAGGACTATACATCCTATACAACAACAGGACTATACATCCTATATAACAACAGGACTATACATCCTATATAACAACAGGACTATACATCCTATACAACAACAGGACTATACATCCTATATAACAACAGGACTATACATCCTATACAACAACAGGACTATACATCCTATACAACAACAGGACTATACATCCTATACAACAACAGGACTATACATCCTATACAACAACAGGACTATACATCCTATACAACAACAGGACTATACATCCTATATAACAACAGGACTATACATCCTATATAACAACAGGACTATACATCCTATATAACAACAGGACTATACATCCTATACAACAACAGAACTATACATCCTATACAACAACAGGACTATACATCCTATACAACAACAGGACTATACATCCTATACAACAACAGAACTATACATCCTATACAACAACAGGACTATACATCCTATATAACAACAGGACTATACATCCTATATAACAACAGGACTATACATCCTATACAACAACAGGACTATACATCCTATACAACAACAGGACTAGGACTATATAACAACAGGACTATACATCCTATACAACAACAGGACTATACATCCTATACAACAACAGGACTATACATCCTATACAACAACAGGACTATACATCCTATACAACAACAGGACTAGGACTATATAACAACAGGACTATACATCCTATATAACAACAGGACTAGGACTATATAACAACAGGACTATACATCCTATACAACAACAGGACTATACATCCTATATAACAACAGGACTATACATCCTATATAACAACAGGACTATACATCCTATATAACAACAGGACTATACATCCTATACAACAACAGGACTATACATCCTATACAACAACAGGACTATACATCCTATATAACAACAGGACTATACATCCTATATAACAACAGGACTATACATCCTATATAACAACAGGACTATACATCCTATATAACAACAGGACTATACATCCTATATAACAACAGGACTATACATCCTATACAACAACAGGACTAGGACTATATAACAACAGGACTATACATCCTATATAACAACAGGACTAGGACTATATAACAACAGGACTATACATCCTATATAACAACAGGACTATACATCCTATACAACAACAGGACTATACATCCTATACAACAACAGGACTATACATCCTATATAACAACAGGACTATACATCCTATACAACAACAGGACTATACATCCTATACAACAACAGGACTATACATCCTATACAACAACAGGACTATACATCCTATATAACAACAGGACTATACATCCTATATAACAACAGGACTATACATCCTATATAACAACAGGACTATACATCCTATATAACAACAGGACTAGGACTATATAACAACAGGACTATACATCCTATATAACAACAGGACTATACATCCTATATAACAACAGGACTATACATCCTATACAACAACAGGACTATACATCCTATATAACAACAGGACTATACATCCTATATAACAACAGGACTAGGACTATATAACAACAGGACTATACATCCTATACAACAACAGGACTATACATCCTATATAACAACAGGACTATACATCCTATATAACAACAGGACTATACATCCTATACAACAACAGGACTATACATCCTATATAACAACAGGACTATACATCCTATACAACAACAGGACTATACATCCTATATAACAACAGGACTATACATCCTATACAACAACAGGACTATACATCCTATATAACAACAGGACTATACATCCTATATAACAACAGGACTATACATCCTATATAACAACAGGACTATACATCCTATATAACAACAGGACTATACATCCTATACAACAACAGGACTATACATCCTATATAACAACAGGACTATACATCCTATACAACAACAGGACTATACATCCTATATAACAACAGGACTATACATCCTATACAACAACAGGACTAGGACTATACAACAACAGGACTATACATCCTATATAACAACAAGACTATACATCCTATATAACAACAGGACTATACATCCTATACAACAACAGGACTATACATCCTATACAACAACAGGACTATACATCCTATACAACAACAGGACTATACATCCTATACAACAACAGGACTATACATCCTATATAACAACAGGACTAGGACTATACAACAACAGGACTATACATCCTATATAACAACAGGACTATACATCCTATACAACAACAGGACTATACATCCTATACAACAACAGGACTATACATCCTATATAACAACAGGACTAGGACTATACAACAACAGGACTATACATCCTATATAACAACAGGACTAGGACTATATAACAACAGGACTATACATCCTATATAACAACAGGACTATACAACAACAGGACTATACATCCTATATAACAACAGGACTATACATCCTATACAACAACAGGACTATACATCCTATATAACAACAGGACTATACATCCTATACAACAACAGGACTATACATCCTATACAACAACAGGACTATACATCCTATATAACAACAGGACTATACATCCTATACAACAACAGGACTAGGACTATACAACAACAGGACTATACATCCTATACAACAACAGGACTATACAACAACAGGACTATACATCCTATATAACAACAGGACTATACATCCTATATAACAACAGGACTATACATCCTATATAACAACAGGACTATACAACAACAGGACTAGGACTATATAACAACAGGACTATACATCCTATATAACAACAGGACTATACATCCTATACAACAACAGGACTATACAACAACAGGACTATATAACAACAGGACTATACATCCTATATAACAACAGGACTATACAACAACAGGACTAGGACTATATAACAACAGGACTATACATCCTATATAACAACAGGACTATACATCCTATACAACAACAGGACTATACAACAACAGGACTATATAACAACAGGACTATACATCCTATACAACAACAGGACTATACATCCTATATAACAACAGGACTATACATCCTATATAACAACAGGACTATACATCCTATATAACAACAGGACTATACATCCTATATAACAACAGGACTATACATCCTATACAACAACAGGACTATACATCCTATATAACAACAGGACTATACATCCTATATAACAACAGGACTATACATCCTATACAACAACAGGACTATACATCCTATATAACAACAGGACTATACATCCTATATAACAACAGGACTATACATCCTATATAACAACAGGACTATACATCCTATACAACAACAGGACTATACATCCTATATAACAACAGGACTATACATCCTATACAACAACAGGACTATACATCCTATACAACAACAGGACTAGGACTATACATCCTATATAACAACAGGACTAGGACTATACAACAACAGGGCTATACATCCTATATAACAACAGGACTAGGACTATACAACAACAGGACTATACATCCTATACAACAACAGGACTATACATCCTATACAACAACAGGACTATACATCCTATATAATAACAGGACTATACATCCTATACAACAACAGGACTATACATCCTATACAACAACAGGACTATACATCCTATACAACAACACAGGACTATACATCCTATATAACAACAGGACTAGGACTATACAACAACAGGACTATACATCCTATATAACAACAGGACTATACATCCTATATAACAACAGGACTATACATCCTATACAACAACAGGACTATACATCCTATACAACAACAGGGCTATACATCCTATATAACAACAGGACTAGGACTATACAACAACAGGACTATACATCCTATACAACAACAGGACTATACATCCTATACAACAACAGGACTATACATCCTATACAACAACAGGACTATACATCCTATACAACAACAGGACTATACATCCTATACAACAACAGGACTATACATCCTATATAACAACAGGACTATACATCCTATATAACAACAGGACTATACATCCTATACAACAACAGGACTATACATCCTATACAACAACAGGGCTATACATCCTATACAACAACAGGACTATACATCCTATATAACAACAGGACTATACATCCTATACAACAACAGGACTATACATCCTATATAACAACAGGACTAGGACTATACAACAACAGGACTATACATCCTATACAACAACAGGACTATACATCCTATATAACAACAGGACTATACATCCTATATAACAACAGGACTATACATCCTATACAACAACAGGACTATACATCCTATATAACAACAGGACTATACATCCTATACAACAACAGGACTATACATCCTATATAACAACAGGACTATACATCCTATATAACAACAGGACTATACATCCTATATAACAACAGGACTAGGACTATATAACAACAGGACTATACATCCTATATAACAACAGGACTATACATCCTATATAACAACAGGACTATACATCCTATACAACAACAGGACTATACATCCTATATAACAACAGGACTATACATCCTATATAACAACAGGACTATACATCCTATATAACAACAGGACTATACATCCTATACAACAACAGGACTATACATCCTATATAACAACAGGACTATACATCCTATACAACAACAGGACTATACATCCTATATAACAACAGGACTATACATCCTATATAACAACAGGACTATACATCCTATACAACAACAGGACTATACATCCTATACAACAACAGGACTATACATCCTATACAACAACAGGACTAGGACTATATAACAACAGGACTAGGACTATACATCCTATACAACAACAGGACTATACATCCTATATAACAACAGGACTATACATCCTATATAACAACAGGACTATACATCCTATACAACAACAGGACTATACATCCTATACAACAACAGGACTATACATCCTATACAACAACAGGACTATACATCCTATATAACAACAGGACTATACATCCTATATAACAACAGGACTATACATCCTATACAACAACAGGACTATACATCCTATACAACAACAGGACTATACATCCTATACAACAACAGGACTAGGACTATATAACAACAGGACTAGGACTATACATCCTATACAACAACAGGACTATACATCCTATATAACAACAGGACTATACATCCTATATAACAACAGGACTATACATCCTATACAACAACAGGACTATACATCCTATACAACAACAGGACTATACATCCTATACAACAACAGGACTATACATCCTATATAACAACAGGACTATACATCCTATATAACAACAGGACTATACATCCTATACAACAACAGGACTATACATCCTATACAACAACAGGACTATACATCCTATACAACAACAGGACTAGGACTATATAACAACAGACTAGGACTATACATCCTATACAACAACAGGACTATACATCCTATATAACAACAGGACTATACATCCTATATAACAACAGGACTATACATCCTATACAACAACAGGACTATACATCCTATACAACAACAGGACTATACATCCTATATAACAACAGGACTATACATCCTATACAACAACAGGACTATACATCCTATATAACAACAGGACTATACATCCTATACAACAACAGGACTATACATCCTATACAACAACAGGACTATACATCCTATATAACAACAGGACTATACATCCTATACAACAACAGAACTATACATCCTATATAACAACAGGACTAGGACTATATAACAACAGGACTATACATCCTATATAACAACAGGACTAGGACTATACAACAACAGGACTATACATCCTATATAACAACAGGACTATACATCCTATACAACAACAGGACTAGGACTATACAACAACAGGACTAGGACTATATAACAACAGGACTATACATCCTATACAACAACAGGACTATACATCCTATATAACAACAGGACTATACATCCTATATAACAACAGGACTATACATCCTATATAACAACAGGACTATACATCCTATATAATAACAGGACTATACATCCTATATAACAACAGGACTAGGACTATATAACAACAGGACTATACATCCTATACAACAACAGGACTATACATCCTATATAACAACAGGACTATACATCCTATATAACAACAGGACTATACATCCTATATAACAACAGGACTATACATCCTATACAACAACAGGACTATACATCCTATATAACAACAGGACTATACATCCTATATAACAACAGGACTATACATCCTATATAACAACAGGACTATACATCCTATATAACAACAGGACTATACATCCTATATAACAACAGGACTATACATCCTATATAACAACAGGACTATACATCCTATATAACAACAGGACTATACATCCTATACAACAACAGGACTATACATCCTATACAACAACAGGACTATACATCCTATATAACAACAGGACTATACATCCTATACAACAACAGGACTATACATCCTATATAATAACAGGACTATATAACAACAGGACTATACATCCTATATAACAACAGGACTAGGACTATATAACAACAGGACTATACATCCTATATAACAACAGGACTATACATCCTATATAACAACAGGACTATACATCCTATATAACAACAGGACTAGGACTATATAACAACAGGACTATACATCCTATATAACAACAGGACTATACATCCTATATAACAACAGGACTATACATCCTATATAACAACAGGACTAGGACTATATAACAACAGGACTATACATCCTATATAACAACAGGACTATACATCCTATATAACAACAGGACTATACATCTATATAACAACAGGACTATACATCCTATACAACAACAGGACTATACATCCTATATAACAACAGGAAGGGGTCATACAGACATTGACAAGTCAAATTCAATGACTTTCAGGGACTATTTCAAGCACTTTATGGTAATTTTCAAGGACCTCAATGTTATACAATTGTATAATTTATATAATTGTACATATAGGGTCTAATATAAAATAACATGTAAAAAAGTGTCAAATAATAAAAAGTAGCCCATTATCACGTTAAGAATACTTCTTTAGGCCTTGACATTCTAATTGACATTCTAATTGATATTCTAATTGACATTCTAATTGACATTCTAATTGACATTCTAATTGTTCTTACATTCTAAACTATGAGAGAATAATGTGGACATTGCCTGACTATATAGATTGTATCCTTGGGGATGTTTCTGTAGTCTTTTCTAATGATAAAGTGGCCTTATTCTTCTTCGTTGGCATCCGATATGTTGCAGTACCGGGCCCAACTGGACTATAATATAAATCCATTACACTTTGTGATACGAAATGGGAAAAACAAAACAATTTAATAAAAATACATATATATGTTTTTATTACATTACCAAGTAACATTACACTCATTAAAACCCATCACCTCATTACCCTACTAACCATACATAAGCACAGGCAAAATCCTAAACCTGGTTCAGTCTGCTTTCCAACAGACACTCTGAGACAATTTCACCTTTCAGCAGGACCATAACCTTAAACACAAGGCCAAATCTACACTGGAGTTGCTTACCAAAGAGGACAGTGAATGTTCCTGAGGGGCCTAGTTACAGTTTTGACTTAAATCTGCTTGAAAATCTATGGCAAGACTAAACTACCAACTAAATCTATGGAAAGACTAAACTACCAACAAAATCTATGGCAAGACTTAACTACCAACTTGACGAACTTAAAGAATTTAAAAAAGAATTATAATGTGTAAATAGTGTACAATCCAGGTGTGTAAAGCTCTTAGAGACTTACCCAGAAAGACTCACAGCTCTAAGAGACGTACCCAGAAAGACTCACAGCTCTTAGTGACTTACCCAGAATGACTCACAGCTCTTAGAGACTTACCCAGAATGACTCACAGCTCTTAGAGACTTACCCAGAAAGACTCACAGCTCTAAGAGACTTACCCAGAATGACTCACAGCTCTAAGAGACTTACCCAGAATGACTCACAGCTCTTAGAGACTTACCCAGAAAGACTCACAGCTCTTAGAGACTTACCCAGAAAGACTCCCAGCTCTTAGAGACTTACCCAGAAAGACTCACAGCTCTTAGAGACTTACCCAGAAAGACTCACAGCTCTAAGAGACTTACCCAGAAAGACTCACAGCTCTAAGAGACTTACCCAGAAAGACTCACAGCTCTAAGAGACTTACCCAGAATGACTCACAGCTCTTAGAGACTTGCCCAGAAAGACTCACAGCTCTAAGAGACTTACCCAGAAAGACTCACAGCTCTAAGAGACTTACCCAGAATGACTCACAGCTCTTAGAGACTTACCCAGAAAGACTCACAGCTCTAAGAGACTTACCCAGAAAGACTCACAGCTCTAAGAGACTTACCCAGAAAGACTCACAGCTCTAAAAGACTTACCCAGAATGACTCACAGCTCTTAGAGACTTACCCAGAAAGACTCACAGCTCTAAGAGACTTACCCAGAAAGACTCACAGCTCTAAGAGACTTACCCAGAATGACTCACAGCTCTTAGAGACTTACCCAGAAAGACTCACAGCTCTAAGAGACTTACCCAGAAAGACTCACAGCTCTAAGAGATTTACCCAGAATGACTCACAGCTCTTAGAGACTTACCCAGAAAGACTCACAGTTCTTAGAGACTTACCCAGAAAGACTAAACAGTTCTTAGAGACTTACCCAGAAAGACTCACAGTTCTTAGAGACTTACCCAGAAAGACTCACAGCTCTAAGAGACTTACCCAGAAAGACTCACAGCTCTAAGAGACTTACCCAGAAAGACTCACAGCTCTAAGAGACTTACCCAGAAAGACTCACAGCTCTTAGTGACTTACCCAGAAAGACTCACAGCTCTTAGAGACTTACCCAGAAAGACTCACAGCTCTTAGAGACTTACCCAGAAAGACTCACAGCTCTAAGAGACTTACCCAGAAAGACTCACAGCTCTTAGTGACTTACCCAGAAAGACTCCCAGCTCTTAGAGACTTACCCAGAAAGACTCCCAGCTGTAATCCCACCACCCACTAGAGAAACAGACAACTCATCATATATGGATTTTGAGAAAGGTCCCTTACCTCTCTTAGTTATGGCCAGGAGTTATCTTGTTCCCAGCGGGCGATATGGGTTCGGGTCCTGCTGCAGCGATCCGGGTCACGGCACCAAGAATTGTGGTGAGAGAAAAAAAAAACTCAGAAGGCAGTCCGATCTCAGTATAGAAAAGCTTTATTACGAGCGTGCACGCAAGGGAAAACCAAATAGAGTCGCTCTTTGTTCTCACAGACATTTATACAGACCCAGGATGGGTGTGGGTGTTTCACATGCCCTTGGATTGAGTCTGGTGCTTCTACTTATCACCACAGTTGGCCTAGAGAAAGACTAATCATACCAGGGACATGTCCACTCCCCCACACATCCTGGGATAACAGGACCCATTAAAGATTGTTTCACAGAAAGTTAAAACAGGACAGTTTAGAAACAGTTATAAAATAGGGCTGGTTATATTACAAAACTAAACTCAGCAACAACAAAAATAAATAAAAAAACGTCCTCTCACTGTCAACTGCGTTTATTTTCAGCAAACTTAAACATGTGTAAATATTTTTATGAACATAACAACATTCAACAACTGAGACATAAACTGAACAAGTTCCACAGACATGTGACTAACAGAAATGGAATAATGTGTCCCAGAACAAAGGGGGGGTCAAAATCAAAAGTAACAGTCAGTATCTGGTGTGGCCACCAGCTGCATGAAGTACTGCTAGTAAGTCAGTATCTGGTGTGGCCACCAGCTGCATTAAGTACTGCTAGTAAGTCAGTATCTGGTGTGGCCACCAGCTGCATGAAGTACTGCTAGTAAGTCAGTATCTGGTGTGGCCACCAGCTGCATGAAGTACTGCTAGTAAGTCAGTATCTGGTGTGGCCACCAGCTGCATGAAGTACTGCTAGTAAGTCAGTATCTGGTGTGGCCACCAGCTGCATGAAGTACTGCTAGTAAGTCAGTATCTGGTGTGGCCACCAGCTGCATGAAGTACTGCTAGTAAGTCAGTATCTGGTGTGGCCACCAGCTGCATTAAGTACTGCTAGTAAGTCAGTATCTGGTGTGGCCACCAGCTGCATGAAGTACTGCTAGTAAGTCAGTATCTGGTGTGGCCACCAGCTGCATGAAGTACTGCTAGTAAGTCAGTATCTGGTGTGGCCACCAGCTGCATTAAGTACTGCTAGTAAGTCAGTATCTGGTGTGGCCACCAGCTGCATGAAGTACTGCTAGTAAGTCAGTATCTGGTGTGGCCACCAGCTGCATGAAGTACTGCTAGTAAGTCAGTATCTGGTGTGGCCACCAGCTGCATGAAGTACTGCTAGTAAGTCAGTATCTGGTGTGGCCACCAGCTGCATTAAGTACTGCTAGTAAGTCAGTATCTGGTGTGGCCACCAGCTGCATTAAGTACTGCTAGTAAGTCAGTATCTGGTGTGGCCACCAGCTGCATTAAGTACTGCAGTGCATCTCCTCCTCATAGACTGATAGGGGATACAGCCTATGTGTAAATTCTTCTGTCTTTATATTCTATGTATCGTTGTCAGGCACCATGTCACCATGGTTAGATGGAAATGTACTCGGCAAATAAAGGTCATCCCGTCTGAGCCTGGTTCCTCTCTAGGTTTCTTCCTGGGTTCTTCCTGCCTTCTAGGGAGTTTTTCCTCGCCACCGTCCTTCTGCCAGCCTCTGCATTGCTGTCTCTTTGGATTTATTTATTTATTTTTGGCTGGGTATCTGTTAAACAGTTTGTGAAAACTGCTGAAGTAAAAAAAAAAAAGTAATTTATAAAATCTTTTTTTTTTTTTCTTTCTTTCTTCATTGTGATTGTCAGGTGTTTGTGGGTAGTGCCCGTGCCTACAGTATGATCAGGAAGTACAGTCGTTCCGTTGAGACGGCATCACACAGTGACCTGCTACACCTGACAGGCTGGAAGGAGTGCAGGGAGAACGTTTTCACTGATACAGCAGGATCTGCCGCAGCCGCAGGTGAATCTGGTTAGGAGGGTATTGTCTGCTTCTGAAATGGCACACCTTTTTTTCCATTTATCATCTATGTACGTGACATTTAGGGCAAAAGCATATAGTGGAGGTCTTCAAAATAGAACGTTTTTTTAAATCACTGTTGTTATTAGAGCTAGTTTATGTACTAGGCCTAGGACCATGTTCTCTATTTCAAAACGTTTTTCTACTGTTTGCTCCCAACTGAACATGACCCTGTTGTTTCAAACAGAGGGGAAGATATGAGGAGGAGGAGGAGGAGGAAGAGGAGGACCAGAGAAGAAGATGGAAGTGCATATTCTTATCACCGTGTTGATAATAAAACATAAAACTCTGGTCATAGCAAACGTGTTTATCTTTTCATTTACAATCTGTAGAAACTATGAGGAAAAGAAAAGGTTCAGAACTTTTGTGAAACATCACAGTAGAAAAATATATGGAAATTAAATATCAAAACTGGATGATGTTCAGAGATAGATGGGAGGGGTTGAGGGGAGCTGAAGGATGGGACTGGATGGTGGTCAGAGATAGATGGGAGGGGTTGAGGGGAGCTGAAGGATGGGACTGGATGGTGTTAAGAGATGGGGCGGCAGCGTAGCCTAGTGGTTAGAACGTTGGACTAGTAACCGAAAGGTTGCAAGATTGAATCCCCCAAGCTGACGAGGTAAAAATCTGTTGTTCTGCCCCAGAACAAGGCAGTTAACCCCACTGTTCCTAGGCCGTCGTTGAAAATACGTTTTTGTTCTTAACTGACTTGCCTCGTTAAATAAAGGTTAAATAAAATATAAAAAATAAAGAGAGAGATAGGAGGGGTTGAGGGGAGCTGAAGGATGGGACTAAAAACAAACAAAATATAACTATTGTGAAATAGATTGTGTCTGTAAAATATATATAGTCTGGAAGTAGAAGCCTAAGTGTTGTTGTCCATTAGTTTACTCCAATTAGGGGACAGGAGTGAGTAGATTACTTTTAAAACTATGTGCGGACATCTTGAACACAGTGTCCAGATCTCTAGATATTCCTATAATAGAGGTACTGTAATGACCGTGTCCTACTGGCATATATGGACTGTAAAAGCGTAATACCCGTAATAGATGAACCCATCTAATTTCAAATAGCTAATCAAAGATACTAACATGGGAATCAAACGAGTGATACGTCTGTTGTTCGTAGTTGACTGTTATTTAAATAGTAACTTTCAAAAGGAGATTTGAGCTGCGTCTTTATTGCACTGTTGTGGACAGCCGTTCAACGCAGATGAAAAGTAGTACACGTTTACTACGGTATTTACGCCAAAACGATTTGCCCACGTGTCAGGAAGTAAACGAGAGTTACGGTGTTTGCACTAGTTACCTCAACCACAAAGTCAAAATTGACTATATCGTCAAAATTCATGAAACAAAAATTGTTGTTCTTAATTGAAGGTTATGTCTACGGTTAGTAGTGTGGTTAATGTTATGGTTGAGGTTAGGGGTTAAAATCGCGATTTTAAGAAGATAAACGGTAGAAATAGGCGGGGTTTATAACGTTGTGGCTGTAGTAACTAGTGACGAACACGTTGCCGATCCTTTTACCGTTCTCCTGGCAGCAGAATAATATGCACGGTTTTTTTCTTCTTCAAAATACAAGTCCTCCTACAAAGATATGCTAAACTTTGGGAATATCGATTTTTTTTTGTACTCTAGTGCAGTACAACAGTTTTTTCACAGCATCGCAACTACCTTTTAAAAAAATGTATGGATAATTTGCCGTTCTTTAATTTTTTTAAATGTATTTATACAGATAAAAAAATAAATATACAGTTGAAGTCAGAAGTTTACATACACCTTAGCCGAATACATTTAAACTCAGTGTATCACAATTCCTGACATTTAATCCTAGTAAAAATTCCCTGTTTTAGGTCAGTTCGGATCACCACTTTATTTTACAAATGTAAAATGTCAGAATAATAGTAGAGAGAATGATTTATTTCAGCTTTTATTTCTTTCCTCACATTCCCAGTGGGTCAGAAGTTTACATACACTCAATTAGTATTTGGTAGCATTGCCTTTAAATTGTTTAACTTGGGTCAAACGTTTCGGGTTGCCTTCCACAAGCTTCAATCACCACCTTCCGGAGACACCTGAAACCCCACCTCTTTAAGGAATACCTGGGATAGGATAAAGTAATCCTTCTAACCCCCCCTCAGTTCTGCCCACAAATTTTCTATGGGATTGAGGTCAGGGCTTTGTGATGGCCACTCCAATACCTTGACTTTGTTGTCCTTAAGCCATTTTGCCACAACTTTGGAAGTATAATTGGGGTCATTGTCCATTTGGAAGACCCATTTGCGACCAAGCTTTAACTTCCTGACTGATGTTTTGAGATGTTGCTTCAATATATCCACATAATTTCCCTTCCTCCTGATGCCATCTATTTTGTGAAGTGCACCAGTCCCTCCTGCAGCAAAGCACCCCCACAACATGATGCTGCCATCTCGTGCTTCACGGTTGGGATGGTGTTCTTCGGCTTGTAAGCCTCCCCCTTTTTCCTCCAAACATAACGATGGTCATTATGGCCAAACAGTTTTATTTTTGTTTCATCAGACCAGAGGACATTTCTCCAAAAAGTACGATCTTTGTCCCCATGTGCAGTTGCAAACCGTAGTCTGGCTTTTTTATGGCGGTTTTGGAGCAGTGGCTTCTTCCATGCTGAGCGGCCTTTCAGGTTATGTCGATATAGGACTCGTTTTACTGTGGATATAGATATTTTTGTACCTGTTTCCTCCAGCATCTTCACAAGGTCCTTTGCTGTTATTCTGGGATTGATTTGCACTTTCCACACCAAAGTGTGTTCATCTCTAGGAGACAGAATGGGTCTCCTTCCTGAGCGGTATGGCGGCTGCATGGTCCCATGGTGTTTATACTTGCGTACTATTGTTTGTACAGATGAACGTGGTACCTTCAGGCATTTGGATATTGCTCCCAAGGATGAACCAAGTCTACAATTTGTTTTCTGAGGTATTGGCTGATTTCTTTAGATTTTCCCATGATGTCAAGC
Source organism: Salmo salar (assembly GCF_905237065.1). Lineage (NCBI taxonomy): Eukaryota > Metazoa > Chordata > Actinopteri > Salmoniformes > Salmonidae > Salmo > Salmo salar. Next base: position 82,931 of record NW_025547587.1, read on the forward strand.
AAAGAGGCACTGAGTTTGAAGGTAGGCCTTGAAATACATCCACAGGTACACCTCCAATTGACTCAAATTATGTCAATTAGCCTATCAGAATCTTCTAAAGCCATGACATCATTTTCTGGACTTTTCCAAGCTGTTTAAAGGCACAGTCAACTTAGTGTATGTAAACTTCTGACCCACTGGAATTGTGATACAGTGAATTATAAGTGAAACAATCTGTCTGGAAACAATGTTTGAAAAAATGACTTGTGTCATGCACAAAGTAGATGTCCTAACCGACTTTCCACAACTATAGTTTGTTAACAAGAAATGTGTGGAGTGGTTGAAAAACGAGTTTTAATGACTCCAACCTAAGTGTAGGTAAACTTCTGACTATATACACTGCTCAAAAAAATAAAGGGAACACTAAAATAACACATCCTAGATCTGAATGAAAGAAATAATCTTATTAAATACTTTTTTCTTTACATAGTTGAATGTGCTGACAACAAAATCACACAAAAATAATCAATGGAAATCCAATTTATCAACCCATGGAGGTCTGGATTTGGAGTCACACTCAAAATTATAGTGGAAAACCACACTACAGGCTGATCCAACTTTGATGTAATGTCCTTAAAACAAGTCAAAATGAGGCTCAGTAATGTATGTGGCCTCCACGTACCTGTATGACCTCCCTACAACGCCTGGGCATGCTCCTGATGAGGTGGCGGGTGGTCTCCTGAGGGATCTCCTCCCAGACCTGGACTAAAGCATTCGCCAACTCCTGGACAGTCTGTGGTGCAACGTGGCGTTGGTGGATGGAGCGAGACATGATGTCCCAGATGTGCACAATTGGATTCAGGTCTGGGGAACGGGCGGGCCAGTCCATAGCACCAATACCTTCCTCTTGCAGGAACTGCTGACACACTCCAGCCACATGAGGTCTAGCATTGTCTTGCATTAGGAGGAACCCAGGGCCAACCGCACCAGCATATGGTCTCACAAGGGGTCTGAGGATCTCATCTCGGTACCTAATGGGAGTCAGGCTACCTCTGGCGAGCACATGGAGGGCTGTGCGGCCCCCCCAAAGAAATGCCACCCCACACCATGACTGACCCACCGCCAAACCGGTCATGCTGGAGGATGTTGCAGGCAGCAGAACGTTCTCCACGGCGTCTCCAGACTCTGTCACGTCTGTCACGTGCTCAGTGTGAACCTGCTTTCATCTGTGAAGAGCACAGGGCGCCAGTGGCGAATTTGCCAATCTTGGTGTTCTCTGGCAAATGCCAAACGTCCTGCACGGTGTTGGGCTGTAAGCACAACCCCCACCTGTGGACGTCGGGCCCTCATACCACCCTCATGGAGTCTGTTTCTGACCGTTTGAGCAGACACATGCACATTTGTGGCCTGCTGGAGGTCATTTTGCAGGGCTCTGGCAGTGCTCCTCCTGCTCCTCCTTGCACAAAGGCGGAGGTAGCGGTCCTGCTGCTGGGTTGTTGCCCTCCTACGGCCTCCTCCACGTCTCCTGATGTACTGGCCTGTCTCCTGGTAGCGCCTCCATGCTCTGGACACTACGCTGACAGACACAGCAAACCTTCTTGCCACAGCTCGCCATCCTGGATGAGCTGCACTACCTGAGCCACTTGTGTGGGTAGAGTGAAAGCACCGCCAGCATTCAAAAGTGACCAAAACATCAGCCAGGAAGCATAGGAACTGAGAAGTGGTCTGTGGTCCCCACCTGCAGAACCACTCCTTTATTGGGGGTGTCTTGCTTATTGCCTATAATTTCCACCTGTTGTCTATTCCATTTGCACAACAGCATGTGAAATGTATTGTCAATCAGTGTTGCTTCCTAAGTGGACAGTTTGATTTCACAGAAGTGTGATTGACTTGGAGTTACATTGTGTTGTTTAAGTGTTCCCTTTATTTTTTTGAGCAGTATATATATATATATAATTTCTTTACAAAGTTTACACCAATACTGGTATGTGCAAAGCTATTTTGTAGGTTATATGTAAGTCAATAAATAATACATTTTTAATAAAATATAAATATGTAATTACAATTACTCAATAGTCAGGGCCCTGACAGCAACCAGTGGTAGAAAAAGTACCCAATTGTCATACTTGAGTAAAAGTAAAGATACCTTAATAGAAAATGACTCAAGTAAAAATGAAAGTCACCCAGTAAAATCCTACCTTAGTTAAAAGTCTAAAAGTATTTGGTTTTAAATATACTGAAGTATCAAAAGTAAAAGTATAAATTATTTCATATTCCTTATATTAAGGAAACCAGATGGAACCATTTTATTTTACATTTTTTAATTTACAGAAAGCCAGGCGCATGTTCCAACACTCAGACATCATTTACAAATGAAGCATTTGTGTTTAGTGAGTCCACCAGATCAGAGGCAGTAGGGATGACCAGGGATGTTCTCTGTTTAGTGAGTCCACCAGATCAGAGGCAGTAGGGATGACCAGGGATGTTCTCTGTTTAGTGAGTCCTCCAGATCAGAGGCAGTAGGGATAACCAGGGACGTTCTCTTGATAAGTGTGTGAATTGGACCATTTTCCTGTCCTGCTAAGCATCCAAAACCTAACGAGTACTTTTGGGTGTCAGGAAAAATGTATGGTGTAAAAAGCACATCATTTTCTGTAGGAATGTAGTGAAGTAAAAGTAAAAGTTTTCAAAAATATAAATTGTAAAGTACAGATACCCCCAAAAAACTACTACAGTAGCACTTTCAAGTATTAGGCCTTAAGTACTTTACACCACTGCTAACAACACTCCGTATTATTCCGTTTCCCATGAAATTACACTATATATAGATTCTACAGACTGTACCGAGTACTCCCAACCTCACTTTTTTACATCTGCAGAAATTATTGTGTTTTTCTCTAGAAAGCTCAATATTGTCACAATACATACCAGTCTGAACATTGTATTTTTCAATAGTGGTCTTAAAACCCAGAAATTCCTTCTTGCATTTGCTTATAAGCACAATAAATAAATAAAAATATCGATATTGATTAAAAATGGGGGGGGAAAAAATCATTTGAATGAGTTGAATCCACCCTTTGCAATGTTTTTTTTGGAAATACAGGCTTTTATTCTGAAGAATCCCCCCCCCCCCCCTTCATTTCCAATAGGGAAGTGACGTCATCGTCAGTACCGCTATCAGAAATTTCGTGCGGATATGAAATCGTGTGTTTCATATCCTTCATCAAAACTACAACCTGACAAAGTTTCTGTCGCTATTTAGGGTTCTCGTCCGGACGGGCCAGGGAAGTTCGGTTCGGCCCGGAGAGCCGTGTAGAAGCTGGTAACATGGGCCTGTTGGCTAGAATACGGAAAGAATGGTTTATTATCGGCATAGTGGCAGTAATAGTATCGGCGAAACTACAGCCTTCATTTGGATTGAAAGGAGGTGAGTTCATGTTAACACTGATCTGATATTCTTCAATATTCATGTTTATTCAAAACATAAGTAAGATCTTATGATTTGCCATAATGGTTCGGGACAAGAACGATAGGTAGTTTACATGAGCAGTTGTGTTTTGCAAGTTGGACGGTGATATCTGTTGAGCTGTTAGACTCACTCCAGAAGGTGAGCTGACAGTTCCCATGGTCATCACTCACATTTCATGTCATTAAATCTTCTGTATGGATGTTAACAGGTATCTTCTGTATGGATGTTAACAGGCCTGATGCTTGGTCTGAACCATAACAGGTATCTTCTGTATGGGTGTTAACAGGTATCTTCTGTATAGATGTTAACAGGCATCTTCTGTATGGGTGTTAACAGGCCTGATGCTTGGTCTGAACCATAACAGGTATCTTCTGTATGGGTGTTAACAGGCCTGATGCTTGGTCTGAACCATAACAGGTATCTTCTGTATGGGTGTTAACAGGCCTGATGCTTGGTCTGAACCATAACAGGTATCTTCTGTATGGGTGTTAACAGGCCTGATGCTTGGTCTGAACCATAACAGGCATCTTCTGTATGGCTGTTAACAGGCATCTTCTGTATGGCTGTTAACAGGCATCTTCTGTATGGCTGTTAACAGGTATCTTCTGTATGGGTGTTAACAGGCATCTTCTGTATGGGTGTTAACAGGCATCTTCTGTATGGGTGTTAACAGGTATCTTCTGTATGGATGTTAACAGGGATCTTCTGTATGGGTGTTAAAACCCCCGATGCTTGGTCTGAACCATAACAGGCATCGCTTGCGGTAGGGACCTTTTCATATCAGCGAGACATAATCTAATATCTCCAAGTTACAGCGCGTCTATGGAAGACAGACTGAAGACTAATTAACTAGCCAGTTATTAGCTATCTAGCATGGTCCAAACCCCTGTGTGGAGGCCGCCAGAAACGTCACTGAAAAAATACTGTCCACTGAGACTTATATATTTTTAAAAGTGTACAGAAAGTGTGTATTTTTCATTAGAAATTATTTTGAAATGAAAGTAAAAGGCTTTTTAAGTTTTTAGAACCATATCGCAAAATCTGAGAATCGATTCACGCTTAGATGGCGTTTTTTATCTTCAAGAGCCAGTCTACCTCAGAAAATAACACATTAGGTCGTTG
>NW_025547587.1:95000-125000 GCF_905237065.1 Salmo salar
ATCTATACTGGACTCGCTCTATAGAAACAGGAGACTGGAGGAGGAGGGGGACTAGTCCATTTATACTGGACTCGCTCTATAGAAACAGGAGACTGGAGGAGGAGGGGGACTAGTCCATCTATACTGGACTCGCTCTATAGAAACAGGAGACTGGAGGAGGAGGGGGACTAGTCCATCTATACTGGACTCGCTCTATAGAAACAGGAGACTGGAGGAGGAGGGGGACTAGTCCATCTATACTGGACTCGCTCTATAGAAACAGGAGACTGGAGGAGGAGGGGACTAGTCCATCTATACTGGACTCGCTCTATAGAAACAGGAGACTGGAGGAGGAGGGGGACTAGTCCATCTATACTGGACTCGCTCTATAGAAACAGGAGACTGGAGGAGGAGGGGGACTAGTCCATCTATACTGGACTCGCTCTATAGAAACAGGAGACTGGAGGAGGAGGGGACTAGTCCATCTATACTGGACTCGCTCTATAGAAACAGGAGACTGGAGGAGGAGGGGGACTAGTCCATCTATACTGGACTCGCTCTATAGAAACAGGAGACTGGAGGAGGAGGGGACTAGTCCATCTATACTGGACTCGCTCTATAGAAACAGGAGACTGGAGGAGGAGGGGGACTAGTCCATCTATACTGGACTCGCTCTATAGAAACAGGAGACTGGAGGAGGAGGGGGACTAGTCCATCTATACTGGACTCGCTCTATAGAAACAGGAGACTGGAGGAGGAGGGGGACTAGTCCATCTATACTGGACTCGCTCTATAGAAACAGGAGACTGGAGGAGGAGGGGGACTAGTCCATCTATACTGGACTCGCTCTATAGAAACAGGAGACTGGAGGAGGGGGGACTAGTCCATCTATACTGGACTCGCTCTATAGAAACAGGAGACTGGAGGAGGAGGGGACTAGTCCATCTATACTGGACTCGCTCTATAGAAACAGGAGACTGGAGGAGGAGGGGGACTAGTCCATCTATACTGGACTCGCTCTATAGAAACAGGAGACTGGAGGAGGAGGGGGACTAGTCCATCTATACTGGACTCGCTCTATAGAAACAGGAGACTGGAGGAGGAGGGGGACTAGTCCATCTATACTGGACTCGCTCTATAGAAACAGGAGACTGGAGGAGGAGGGGGACTAGTCCATCTATACTGGACTCGCTCTATAGAAACAGGAGACTGGAGGAGGAGGGGGACTAGTCCATCTATACTGGACTCGCTCTATAGAAACAGGAGACTGGAGGAGGAGGGGGACTAGTCCATCTATACTGGACTCGCTCTATAGAAACAGGAGACTGGAGGAGGAGGGGGACTAGTCCATCTATACTGGACTCGCTCTATAGAAACAGGAGACTGGAGGAGGAGGGGGACTAGTCCATCTATACTGGACTCGCTCTATAGAAACAGGAGACTGGAGGAGGAGGGGGACTAGTCCATCTATACTGGACTCGCTCTATAGAAACAGGAGACTGGAGGAGGAGGGGGACTAGTCCATCTATACTGGACTCGCTCTATAGAAACAGGAGACTGGAGGAGGAGGGGGACTAGTCCATCTATACTGGACTCGCTCTATAGAAACAGGAGACTGGAGGAGGAGGGGGACTAGTCCATCTATACTGGACTCGCTCTATAGAAACAGGAGACTGGAGGAGGAGGGGGACTAGTCCATCTATACTGGACTCGCTCTATAGAAACAGGAGACTGGAGGAGGAGGGGGACTAGTCCATCTATACTGGACTCGCTCTATAGAAACAGGAGACTGGAGGAGGAGGGGACTAGTCCATCTATACTGGACTCGCTCTATAGAAACAGGAGACTGGAGGAGGAGGGGACTAGTCCATCTATACTGGACTCGCTCTATAGAAACAGGAGACTGGAGGAGGAGGGGACTAGTCCATCTATACTGGACTCGCTCTATAGAAACAGGAGACTGGAGGAGGAGGGGGACTAGTCCATCTATACTGGACTCGCTCTATAGAAACAGGAGACTGGAGGAGGGGGGACTAGTCCATCTATACTGGACTCGCTCTATAGAAACAGGAGACTGGAGGAGGAGGGGACTAGTCCATCTATACTGGACTCGCTCTATAGAAACAGGAGGCTGGAGGAGGAGGGGACTAGTCCATCTATACTGGACTCGCTCTATAGAAACAGGAGACTGGAGGAGGGGGACTAGTCCATCTATACTGGACTCGCTCTATAGAAACAGGAGACTGGAGGAGGAGGGGACTAGTCCATCTATACTGGACTCGCTCTATAGAAACAGGAGACTGGAGGAGGAGGGGGACTAGTCCATCTATACTGGACTCGCTCTATAGAAACAGGAGACTGGAGGAGGAGGGGGACTAGTCCATCTATACTGGACTCGCTCTATAGAAACAGGAGACTGGAGGAGGAGGGGGACTAGTCCATCTATACTGGACTCGCTCTATAGAAACAGGAGACTGGAGGAGGAGGGGGACTAGTCCATCTATACTGGACTCGCTCTATAGAAACAGGAGACTGGAGGAGGAGGGGGACTAGTCCATCTATACTGGACTCGCTCTATAGAAACAGGAGACTGGAGGAGGAGGGGACTAGTCCATCTATACTGGACTCGCTCTATAGAAACAGGAGACTGGAGGAGGAGGGGGACTAGTCCATCTATACTGGACTCGCTCTATAGAAACAGGAGACTGGAGGAGGAGGGGACTAGTCCATCTATACTGGACTCGCTCTATAGAAACAGGAGACTGGAGGAGGAGGGGGACTAGTCCATCTATACTGGACTCGCTCTATAGAAACAGGAGACTGGAGGAGGAGGGGGACTAGTCCATCTATACTGGACTCGCTCTATAGAAACAGGAGACTGGAGGAGGAGGGGGACTAGTCCATCTATACTGGACTCGCTCTATAGAAACAGGAGACTGGAGGAGGAGGGGACTAGTCCATCTATACTGGACTCGCTCTATAGAAACAGGAGACTGGAGGAGGAGGGGACTAGTCCATCTATACTGGACTCGCTCTATAGAAACAGGAGACTGGAGGAGGAGGGGGACTAGTCCATCTATACTGGACTCGCTCTATAGAAACAGGAGACTGGAGGAGGAGGGGGACTAGTCCATCTATACTGGACTCGCTCTATAGAAACAGGAGACTGGAGGAGGAGGGGGACTAGTCCATCTATACTGGACTCGCTCTATAGAAACAGGAGACTGGAGGAGGAGGGGGACTAGTCCATCTATACTGGACTCGCTCTATAGAAACAGGAGACTGGAGGAGGAGGGGGACTAGTCCATCTATACTGGACTCGCTCTATAGAAACAGGAGACTGGAGGAGGAGGGGGACTAGTCCATCTATACTGGACTCGCTCTATAGAAACAGGAGACTGGAGGAGGAGGGGGACTAGTCCATCTATACTGGACTCGCTCTATAGAAACAGGAGACTGGAGGAGGAGGGGGACTAGTCCATCTATACTGGACTCGCTCTATAGAAACAGGAGACTGGAGGAGGAGGGGACTAGTCCATCTATACTGGACTCGCTCTATAGAAACAGGAGACTGGAGGAGGAGGGGGACTAGTCCATCTATACTGGACTCGCTCTATAGAAACAGGAGACTGGAGGAGGAGGGGGACTAGTCCATCTATACTGGACTCGCTCTATAGAAACAGGAGACTGGAGGAGGAGGGGACTAGTCCATCTATACTGGACTCGCTCTATAGAAACAGGAGACTGGAGGAGGAGGGGGACTAGTCCATCTATACTGGACTCGCTCTATAGAAACAGGAGACTGGAGGAGGAGGGGGACTAGTCCATCTATACTGGACTCGCTCTATAGAAACAGGAGACTGGAGGAGGAGGGGGACTAGTCCATCTATACTGGACTCGCTCTATAGAAACAGGAGACTGGAGGAGGAGGGGACTAGTCCATCTATACTGGACTCGCTCTATAGAAACAGGAGACTGGAGGAGGAGGGGGACTAGTCCATCTATACTGGACTCGCTCTATAGAAACAGGAGACTGGAGGAGGAGGGGGACTAGTCCATCTATACTGGACTCGCTCTATAGAAACAGGAGACTGGAGGAGGAGGGGGACTAGTCCATCTATACTGGACTCGCTCTATAGAAACAGGAGACTGGAGGAGGGGGGGACTAGTCCATCTATACTGGACTCGCTCTATAGAAACAGGAGACTGGAGGAGGAGGGGGACTAGTCCATCTATACTGGACTCGCTCTATAGAAACAGGAGACTGGAGGAGGAGGGGGACTAGTCCATCTATACTGGACTCGCTCTATAGAAACAGGAGACTGGAGGAGGAGGGGACTAGTCCATCTATACTGGACTCGCTCTATAGAAACAGGAGACTGGAGGAGGGGGGACTAGTCCATCTATACTGGACTCGCTCTATAGAAACAGGAGACTGGAGGAGGAGGGGACTAGTCCATCTATACTGGACTCGCTCTATAGAAACAGGAGACTGGAGGAGGAGGGGACTAGTCCATCTATACTGGACTCGCTCTATAGAAACAGGAGACTGGAGGAGGAGGGGGACTAGTCCATCTATACTGGACTCGCTCTATAGAAACAGGAGACTGGAGGAGGGGGGGACTAGTCCATCTATACTGGACTCGCTCTATAGAAACAGGAGACTGGAGGAGGAGGGGGACTAGTCCATCTATACTGGACTCGCTCTATAGAAACAGGAGACTGGAGGAGGAGGGGGACTAGTCCATCTATACTGGACTCGCTCTATAGAAACAGGAGACTGGAGGAGGGGGGGACTAGTCCATCTATACTGGACTCGCTCTATAGAAACAGGAGACTGGAGGAGGGGGACTAGTCCATCTATACTGGACTCGCTCTATAGAAACAGGAGACTGGAGGAGGGGGGACTAGTCCATCTATACTGGACTCGCTCTATAGAAACAGGAGACTGGAGGAGGAGGGGGACTAGTCCATCTATACTGGACTCGCTCTATAGAAACAGGAGACTGGAGGAGGAGGGGGACTAGTCCATCTATACTGGACTCGCTCTATAGAAACAGGAGACTGGAGGAGGAGGGGGACTAGTCCATCTATACTGGACTCGCTCTATAGAAACAGGAGACTGGAGGAGGGGGACTAGTCCATCTATACTGGACTCGCTCTATAGAAACAGGAGACTGGAGGAGGGGGACTAGTCCATCTATACTGGACTCGCTCTATAGAAACAGGAGACTGGAGGAGGAGGGGGACTAGTCCATCTATACTGGACTCGCTCTATAGAAACAGGAGACTGGAGGAGGGGGACTAGTCCATCTATACTGGACTCGCTCTATAGAAACAGGAGACTGGAGGAGGAGGGGGACTAGTCCATCTATACTGGACTCGCTCTATAGAAACAGGAGACTGGAGGAGGAGGGGGACTAGTCCATCTATACTGGACTCGCTCTATAGAAACAGGAGACTGGAGGAGGGGGGACTAGTCCATCTATACTGGACTCGCTCTATAGAAACAGGAGACTGGAGGAGGGGGGACTAGTCCATCTATACTGGACTCGCTCTATAGAAACAGGAGACTGGAGGAGGAGGGGGACTAGTCCATCTATACTGGACTCGCTCTATAGAAACAGGAGACTAGGAGGAGGGGACTAGTCCATCTATACTGGACTCGCTCTATAGAAACAGGAGACTGGAGGAGGGGGACTAGTCCATCTATACTGGACTCGCTCTATAGAAACAGGAGACTGGAGGAGGAGGGGACTAGTCCATCTATACTGGACTCGCTCTATAGAAACAGGAGACTGGAGGAGGAGGGGGACTAGTCCATCTATACTGGACTCGCTCTATAGAAACAGGAGACTGGAGGAGGAGGGGGACTAGTCCATCTATACTGGACTCGCTCTATAGAAACAGGAGACTGGAGGAGGGGGACTAGTCCATCTATACTGGACTCGCTCTATAGAAACAGGAGACTGGAGGAGGAGGGGGACTAGTCCATCTATACTGGACTCGCTCTATAGAAACAGGAGACTGGAGGAGGGGGGGACTAGTCCATCTATACTGGACTCGCTCTATAGAAACAGGAGACTGGAGGAGGAGGGGGACTAGTCCATCTATACTGGACTCGCTCTATAGAAACAGGAGACTGGAGGAGGGGGGGACTAGTCCATCTATACTGGACTCGCTCTATAGAAACAGGAGACTGGAGGAGGAGGGGACTAGTCCATCTATACTGGACTCGCTCTATAGAAACAGGAGACTGGAGGAGGAGGGGGACTAGTCCATCTATACTGGACTCGCTCTATAGAAACAGGAGACTGGAGGAGGAGGGGACTAGTCCATCTATACTGGACTCGCTCTATAGAAACAGGAGACTGGAGGAGGAGGGGGACTAGTCCATCTATACTGGACTCGCTCTATAGAAACAGGAGACTGGAGGAGGAGGGGGACTAGTCCATCTATACTGGACTCGCTCTATAGAAACAGGAGACTGGAGGAGGAGGGGGACTAGTCCATCTATACTGGACTCGCTCTATAGAAACAGGAGACTGGAGGAGGAGGGGGACTAGTCCATCTATACTGGACTCGCTCTATAGAAACAGGAGACTGGAGGAGGAGGGGACTAGTCCATCTATACTGGACTCGCTCTATAGAAACAGGAGACTGGAGGAGGAGGGGGACTAGTCCATCTATACTGGACTCGCTCTATAGAAACAGGAGACTGGAGGAGGAGGGGACTAGTCCATCTATACTGGACTCGCTCTATAGAAACAGGAGACTGGAGGAGGAGGGGGACTAGTCCATCTATACTGGACTCGCTCTATAGAAACAGGAGACTGGAGGAGGGGGGGACTAGTCCATCTATACTGGACTCGCTCTATAGAAACAGGAGACTGGAGGAGGAGGGGGACTAGTCCATCTATACTGGACTCGCTCTATAGAAACAGGAGACTGGAGGAGGGGGACTAGTCCATCTATACTGGACTCGCTCTATAGAAACAGGAGACTGGAGGAGGAGGGGACTAGTCCATCTATACTGGACTCGCTCTATAGAAACAGGAGACTGGAGGAGGAGGGGGACTAGTCCATCTATACTGGACTCGCTCTATAGAAACAGGAGACTGGAGGAGGGGGACTAGTCCATCTATACTGGACTCGCTCTATAGAAACAGGAGACTGGAGGAGGAGGGGGACTAGTCCATCTATACTGGACTCGCTCTATAGAAACAGGAGACTGGAGGAGGAGGGGGACTAGTCCATCTATACTGGACTCGCTCTATAGAAACAGGAGACTGGAGGAGGAGGGGGACTAGTCCATCTATACTGGACTCGCTCTATAGAAACAGGAGACTGGAGGAGGGGGGGGACTAGTCCATCTATACTGGACTCGCTCTATAGAAACAGGAGACTGGAGGAGGAGGGGGACTAGTCCATCTATACTGGACTCGCTCTATAGAAACAGGAGACTGGAGGAGGGGGACTAGTCCATCTATACTGGACTCGCTCTATAGAAACAGGAGACTGGAGGAGGAGGGGGACTAGTCCATCTATACTGGACTCGCTCTATAGAAACAGGAGACTGGAGGAGGAGGGGGACTAGTCCATCTATACTGGACTCGCTCTATAGAAACAGGAGACTGGAGGAGGAGGGGGACTAGTCCATCTATACTGGACTCGCTCTATAGAAACAGGAGACTGGAGGAGGAGGGGACTAGTCCATCTATACTGGACTCGCTCTATAGAAACAGGAGACTGGAGGAGGAGGGGGACTAGTCCATCTATACTGGACTCGCTCTATAGAAACAGGAGACTGGAGGAGGAGGGGGACTAGTCCATCTATACTGGACTCGCTCTATAGAAACAGGAGACTGGAGGAGGAGGGGGGACTAGTCCATCTATACTGGACTCGCTCTATAGAAACAGGAGACTGGAGGAGGAGGGGGACTAGTCCATCTATACTGGACTCGCTCTATAGAAACAGGAGACTGGAGGAGGAGGGGGACTAGTCCATCTATACTGGACTCGCTCTATAGAAACAGGAGACTGGAGGAGGAGGGGACTAGTCCATCTATACTGGACTCGCTCTATAGAAACAGGAGACTGGAGGAGGAGGGGGACTAGTCCATCTATACTGGACTCGCTCTATAGAAACAGGAGACTGGAGGAGGAGGGGGACTAGTCCATCTATACTGGACTCGCTCTATAGAAACAGGAGACTGGAGGAGGAGGGGGACTAGTCCATCTATACTGGACTCGCTCTATAGAAACAGGAGACTGGAGGAGGAGGGGACTAGTCCATCTATACTGGACTCGCTCTATAGAAACAGGAGACTGGAGGAGGAGGGGGACTAGTCCATCTATACTGGACTCGCTCTATAGAAACAGGAGACTGGAGGAGGAGGGGGACTAGTCCATCTATACTGGACTCGCTCTATAGAAACAGGAGACTGGAGGAGGAGGGGGACTAGTCCATCTATACTGGACTCGCTCTATAGAAACAGGAGACTGGAGGAGGAGGGGGACTAGTCCATCTATACTGGACTCGCTCTATAGAAACAGGAGACTGGAGGAGGAGGGGGACTAGTCCATCTATACTGGACTCGCTCTATAGAAACAGGAGACTGGAGGAGGAGGGGGACTAGTCCATCTATACTGGACTCGCTCTATAGAAACAGGAGACTGGAGGAGGAGGGGGACTAGTCCATCTATACTGGACTCGCTCTATAGAAACAGGAGACTGGAGGAGGAGGGGGACTAGTCCATCTATACTGGACTCGCTCTATAGAAACAGGAGACTGGAGGAGGAGGGGGACTAGTCCATCTATACTGGACTCGCTCTATAGAAACAGGAGACTGGAGGAGGGGGGGACTAGTCCATCTATACTGGACTCGCTCTATAGAAACAGGAGACTGGAGGAGGAGGGGGACTAGTCCATCTATACTGGACTCGCTCTATAGAAACAGGAGACTGGAGGAGGAGGGGGACTAGTCCATCTATACTGGACTCGCTCTATAGAAACAGGAGACTGGAGGAGGAGGGGGACTAGTCCATCTATACTGGACTCGCTCTATAGAAACAGGAGACTGGAGGAGGAGGGGGACTAGTCCATCTATACTGGACTCGCTCTATAGAAACAGGAGACTGGAGGAGGAGGGGGACTAGTCCATCTATACTGGACTCGCTCTATAGAAACAGGAGACTGGAGGAGGAGGGGGACTAGTCCATCTATACTGGACTCGCTCTATAGAAACAGGAGACTGGAGGAGGAGGGGGACTAGTCCATCTATACTGGACTCGCTCTATAGAAACAGGAGACTGGAGGAGGAGGGGACTAGTCCATCTATACTGGACTCGCTCTATAGAAACAGGAGACTGGAGGAGGAGGGGGACTAGTCCATCTATACTGGACTCGCTCTATAGAAACAGGAGACTGGAGGAGGAGGGGGACTAGTCCATCTATACTGGACTCGCTCTATAGAAACAGGAGACTGGAGGAGGAGGGGACTAGTCCATCTATACTGGACTCGCTCTATAGAAACAGGAGGCTGGAGGAGGAGGGGACTAGTCCATCTATACTGGACTCGCTCTATAGAAACAGGAGACTGGAGGAGGAGGGGGACTAGTCCATCTATACTGGACTCGCTCTATAGAAACAGGAGACTGGAGGAGGAGGGGGACTAGTCCATCTATACTGGACTCGCTCTATAGAAACAGGAGACTGGAGGAGGAGGGGGACTAGTCCATCTATACTGGACTCGCTCTATAGAAACAGGAGACTGGAGGAGGGGGGACTAGTCCATCTATACTGGACTCGCTCTATAGAAACAGGAGACTGGAGGAGGAGGGGGACTAGTCCATCTATACTGGACTCGCTCTATAGAAACAGGAGACTGGAGGAGGAGGGGGACTAGTCCATCTATACTGGACTCGCTCTATAGAAACAGGAGACTGGAGGAGGAGGGGGACTAGTCCATCTATACTGGACTCGCTCTATAGAAACAGGAGACTGGAGGAGGAGGGGGACTAGTCCATCTATACTGGACTCGCTCTATAGAAACAGGAGACTGGAGGAGGAGGGGGACTAGTCCATCTATACTGGACTCGCTCTATAGAAACAGGAGACTGGAGGAGGAGGGGACTAGTCCATCTATACTGGACTCGCTCTATAGAAACAGGAGACTGGAGGAGGAGGGGGACTAGTCCATCTATACTGGACTCGCTCTATAGAAACAGGAGACTGGAGGAGGGGGGACTAGTCCATCTATACTGGACTCGCTCTATAGAAACAGGAGACTGGAGGAGGAGGGGGACTAGTCCATCTATACTGGACTCGCTCTATAGAAACAGGAGACTGGAGGAGGAGGGGACTAGTCCATCTATACTGGACTCGCTCTATAGAAACAGGAGACTGGAGGAGGAGGGGGACTAGTCCATCTATACTGGACTCGCTCTATAGAAACAGGAGACTGGAGGAGGAGGGGGACTAGTCCATCTATACTGGACTCGCTCTATAGAAACAGGAGACTGGAGGAGGAGGGGGACTAGTCCATCTATACTGGACTCGCTCTATAGAAACAGGAGACTGGAGGAGGAGGGGGACTAGTCCATCTATACTGGACTCGCTCTATAGAAACAGGAGACTGGAGGAGGAGGGGGACTAGTCCATCTATACTGGACTCGCTCTATAGAAACAGGAGACTGGAGGAGGAGGGGACTAGTCCATCTATACTGGACTCGCTCTATAGAAACAGGAGACTGGAGGAGGAGGGGGACTAGTCCATCTATACTGGACTCGCTCTATAGAAACAGGAGACTGGAGGAGGAGGGGGACTAGTCCATCTATACTGGACTCGCTCTATAGAAACAGGAGACTGAGGAGGAGGGGGACTAGTCCATCTATACTGGACTCGCTCTATAGAAACAGGAGACTGGAGGAGGAGGGGGACTAGTCCATCTATACTGGACTCGCTCTATAGAAACAGGAGACTGGAGGAGGAGGGGGACTAGTCCATCTATACTGGACTCGCTCTATAGAAACAGGAGACTGGAGGAGGAGGGGACTAGTCCATCTATACTGGACTCGCTCTATAGAAACAGGAGACTGGAGGAGGAGGGGGACTAGTCCATCTATACTGGACTCGCTCTATAGAAACAGGAGACTGGAGGAGGAGGGGGACTAGTCCATCTATACTGGACTCGCTCTATAGAAACAGGAGACTGGAGGAGGGGGGACTAGTCCATCTATACTGGACTCGCTCTATAGAAACAGGAGACTGGAGGAGGAGGGGACTAGTCCATCTATACTGGACTCGCTCTATAGAAACAGGAGACTGGAGGAGGAGGGGGACTAGTCCATCTATACTGGACTCGCTCTATAGAAACAGGAGACTGGAGGAGGAGGGGGACTAGTCCATCTATACTGGACTCGCTCTATAGAAACAGGAGACTGGAGGAGGGGGGACTAGTCCATCTATACTGGACTCGCTCTATAGAAACAGGAGACTGGAGGAGGAGGGGACTAGTCCATCTATACTGGACTCGCTCTATAGAAACAGGAGACTGGAGGAGGAGGGGGACTAGTCCATCTATACTGGACTCGCTCTATAGAAACAGGAGACTGGAGGAGGGGGGACTAGTCCATCTATACTGGACTCGCTCTATAGAAACAGGAGACTGGAGGAGGAGGGGGACTAGTCCATCTATACTGGACTCGCTCTATAGAAACAGGAGGCTGGAGGAGGAGGGGGACTAGTCCATCTATACTGGACTCGCTCTATAGAAACAGGAGACTGGAGGAGGGGGACTAGTCCATCTATACTGGACTCGCTCTATAGAAACAGGAGACTGGAGGAGGGGGGGACTAGTCCATCTATACTGGACTCGCTCTATAGAAACAGGAGACTGGAGGAGGGGGGGACTAGTCCATCTATACTGGACTCGCTCTATAGAAACAGGAGACTGGAGGAGGGGGGGACTAGTCCATCTATACTGGACTCGCTCTATAGAAACAGGAGACTGGAGGAGGAGGGGGACTAGTCCATCTATACTGGACTCGCTCTATAGAAACAGGAGACTGGAGGAGGAGGGGGACTAGTCCATCTATACTGGACTCGCTCTATAGAAACAGGAGACTGGAGGAGGGGGGGACTAGTCCATCTATACTGGACTCGCTCTATAGAAACAGGAGACTGGAGGAGGAGGGGGACTAGTCCATCTATACTGGACTCGCTCTATAGAAACAGGAGACTGGAGGAGGAGGGGGACTAGTCCATCTATACTGGACTCGCTCTATAGAAACAGGAGACTGGAGGAGGGGGGACTAGTCCATCTATACTGGACTCGCTCTATAGAAACAGGAGACTGGAGGAGGAGGGGACTAGTCCATCTATACTGGACTCGCTCTATAGAAACAGGAGACTGGAGGAGGAGGGGGACTAGTCCATCTATACTGGACTCGCTCTATAGAAACAGGAGACTGGAGGAGGAGGGGACTAGTCCATCTATACTGGACTCGCTCTATAGAAACAGGAGACTGGAGGAGGAGGGGGACTAGTCCATCTATACTGGACTCGCTCTATAGAAACAGGAGACTGGAGGAGGAGGGGGACTAGTCCATCTATACTGGACTCGCTCTATAGAAACAGGAGACTGAGGAGGAGGGGGACTAGTCCATCTATACTGGACTCGCTCTATAGAAACAGGAGACTGGAGGAGGAGGGGGACTAGTCCATCTATACTGGACTCGCTCTATAGAAACAGGAGACTGGAGGAGGAGGGGGACTAGTCCATCTATACTGGACTCGCTCTATAGAAACAGGAGACTGGAGGAGGAGGGGGACTAGTCCATCTATACTGGACTCGCTCTATAGAAACAGGAGACTGGAGGAGGAGGGGGACTAGTCCATCTATACTGGACTCGCTCTATAGAAACAGGAGACTGGAGGAGGAGGGGACTAGTCCATCTATACTGGACTCGCTCTATAGAAACAGGAGACTGGAGGAGGAGGGGACTAGTCCATCTATACTGGACTCGCTCTATAGAAACAGGAGACTGGAGGAGGAGGGGGACTAGTCCATCTATACTGGACTCGCTCTATAGAAACAGGAGACTGGAGGAGGAGGGGGACTAGTCCATCTATACTGGACTCGCTCTATAGAAACAGGAGACTGGAGGAGGAGGGGGACTAGTCCATCTATACTGGACTCGCTCTATAGAAACAGGAGACTGGAGGAGGAGGGGGACTAGTCCATCTATACTGGACTCGCTCTATAGAAACAGGAGACTGGAGGAGGAGGGGACTAGTCCATCTATACTGGACTCGCTCTATAGAAACAGGAGACTGGAGGAGGGGGACTAGTCCATCTATACTGGACTCGCTCTATAGAAACAGGAGACTGGAGGAGGAGGGGACTAGTCCATCTATACTGGACTCGCTCTATAGAAACAGGAGACTGGAGGAGGAGGGGGACTAGTCCATCTATACTGGACTCGCTCTATAGAAACAGGAGACTGGAGGAGGAGGGGGACTAGTCCATCTATACTGGACTCGCTCTATAGAAACAGGAGACTGGAGGAGGAGGGGGACTAGTCCATCTATACTGGACTCGCTCTATAGAAACAGGAGACTGGAGGAGGAGGGGACTAGTCCATCTATACTGGACTCGCTCTATAGAAACAGGAGACTGGAGGAGGAGGGGGACTAGTCCATCTATACTGGACTCGCTCTATAGAAACAGGAGACTGGAGGAGGGGGGACTAGTCCATCTATACTGGACTCGCTCTATAGAAACAGGAGACTGGAGGAGGAGGGGGACTAGTCCATCTATACTGGACTCGCTCTATAGAAACAGGAGACTGGAGGAGGAGGGGGACTAGTCCATCTATACTGGACTCGCTCTATAGAAACAGGAGACTGGAGGAGGGGGACTAGTCCATCTATACTGGACTCGCTCTATAGAAACAGGAGACTGGAGGAGGAGGACTAGTCCATCTATACTGGACTCGCTCTATAGAAACAGGAGACTGGAGGAGGGGGACTAGTCCATCTATACTGGACTCGCTCTATAGAAACAGGAGACTGGAGGAGGAGGGGGACTAGTCCATCTATACTGGACTCGCTCTATAGAAACAGGAGACTGGAGGAGGAGGGGGACTAGTCCATCTATACTGGACTCGCTCTATAGAAACAGGAGACTGGAGGAGGAGGGGGACTAGTCCATCTATACTGGACTCGCTCTATAGAAACAGGAGACTGGAGGAGGGGGACTAGTCCATCTATACTGGACTCGCTCTATAGAAACAGGAGACTGGAGGAGGAGGGGGACTAGTCCATCTATACTGGACTCGCTCTATAGAAACAGGAGACTGGAGGAGGAGGGGGACTAGTCCATCTATACTGGACTCGCTCTATAGAAACAGGAGACTGGAGGAGGAGGGGGACTAGTCCATCTATACTGGACTCGCTCTATAGAAACAGGAGACTGGAGGAGGGGGACTAGTCCATCTATACTGGACTCGCTCTATAGAAACAGGAGACTGGAGGAGGGGGACTAGTCCATCTATACTGGACTCGCTCTATAGAAACAGGAGACTGGAGGAGGAGGGGGACTAGTCCATCTATACTGGACTCGCTCTATAGAAACAGGAGACTGGAGGAGGGGGACTAGTCCATCTATACTGGACTCGCTCTATAGAAACAGGAGACTGGAGGAGGAGGGGACTAGTCCATCTATACTGGACTCGCTCTATAGAAACAGGAGACTGGAGGAGGAGGGGACTAGTCCATCTATACTGGACTCGCTCTATAGAAACAGGAGACTAGGAGGAGGGGGACTAGTCCATCTATACTGGACTCGCTCTATAGAAACAGGAGACTGGAGGAGGAGGGGGACTAGTCCATCTATACTGGACTCGCTCTATAGAAACAGGAGACTGGAGGAGGGGGACTAGTCCATCTATACTGGACTCGCTCTATAGAAACAGGAGACTGGAGGAGGAGGGGGACTAGTCCATCTATACTGGACTCGCTCTATAGAAACAGGAGACTGGAGGAGGGGGGACTAGTCCATCTATACTGGACTCGCTCTATAGAAACAGGAGACTGGAGGAGGAGGGGGACTAGTCCATCTATACTGGACTCGCTCTATAGAAACAGGAGACTGGAGGAGGAGGGGGACTAGTCCATCTATACTGGACTCGCTCTATAGAAACAGGAGACTGGAGGAGGAGGGGGACTAGTCCATCTATACTGGACTCGCTCTATAGAAACAGGAGACTGGAGGAGGGGGGACTAGTCCATCTATACTGGACTCGCTCTATAGAAACAGGAGACTGGAGGAGGAGGGGGACTAGTCCATCTATACTGGACTCGCTCTATAGAAACAGGAGACTGGAGGAGGAGGGGGACTAGTCCATCTATACTGGACTCGCTCTATAGAAACAGGAGACTGGAGGAGGAGGGGGACTAGTCCATCTATACTGGACTCGCTCTATAGAAACAGGAGACTGGAGGAGGGGGACTAGTCCATCTATACTGGACTCGCTCTATAGAAACAGGAGACTGGAGGAGGAGGGGGACTAGTCCATCTATACTGGACTCGCTCTATAGAAACAGGAGACTGGAGGAGGGGGACTAGTCCATCTATACTGGACTCGCTCTATAGAAACAGGAGACTGGAGGAGGGGGACTAGTCCATCTATACTGGACTCGCTCTATAGAAACAGGAGACTGGAGGAGGGGGACTAGTCCATCTATACTGGACTCGCTCTATAGAAACAGGAGACTGGAGGAGGAGGGGACTAGTCCATCTATACTGGACTCGCTCTATAGAAACAGGAGACTGGAGGAGGAGGGGGACTAGTCCATCTATACTGGACTCGCTCTATAGAAACAGGAGACTGGAGGAGGAGGGGGACTAGTCCATCTATACTGGACTCGCTCTATAGAAACAGGAGACTGGAGGAGGGGGACTAGTCCATCTATACTGGACTCGCTCTATAGAAACAGGAGACTGGAGGAGGAGGGGACTAGTCCATCTATACTGGACTCGCTCTATAGAAACAGGAGACTGGAGGAGGGGGGACTAGTCCATCTATACTGGACTCGCTCTATAGAAACAGGAGACTGGAGGAGGGGGACTAGTCCATCTATACTGGACTCGCTCTATAGAAACAGGAGACTGGAGGAGGAGGGGGACTAGTCCATCTATACTGGACTCGCTCTATAGAAACAGGAGACTGGAGGAGGAGGGGACTAGTCCATCTATACTGGACTCGCTCTATAGAAACAGGAGACTGGAGGAGGAGGGGGACTAGTCCATCTATACTGGACTCGCTCTATAGAAACAGGAGACTGGAGGAGGGGGACTAGTCCATCTATACTGGACTCGCTCTATAGAAACAGGAGACTGGAGGAGGAGGGGACTAGTCCATCTATACTGGACTCGCTCTATAGAAACAGGAGACTGGAGGAGGAGGGGGACTAGTCCATCTATACTGGACTCGCTCTATAGAAACAGGAGGCTGGAGGAGGAGGGGGACTAGTCCATCTATACTGGACTCGCTCTATAGAAACAGGAGACTGGAGGAGGAGGACTAGTCCATCTATACTGGACTCGCTCTATAGAAACAGGAGACTGGAGGAGGAGGGGGACTAGTCCATCTATACTGGACTCGCTCTATAGAAACAGGAGACTGGAGGAGGAGGGGGACTAGTCCATCTATACTGGACTCGCTCTATAGAAACAGGAGACTGGAGGAGGGGGACTAGTCCATCTATACTGGACTCGCTCTATAGAAACAGGAGACTGGAGGAGGAGGGGGACTAGTCCATCTATACTGGACTCGCTCTATAGAAACAGGAGACTGGAGGAGGGGGACTAGTCCATCTATACTGGACTCGCTCTATAGAAACAGGAGACTGGAGGAGGAGGGGGACTAGTCCATCTATACTGGACTCGCTCTATAGAAACAGGAGACTGGAGGAGGAGGACTAGTCCATCTATACTGGACTCGCTCTATAGAAACAGGAGACTGGAGGAGGGGGACTAGTCCATCTATACTGGACTCGCTCTATAGAAACAGGAGACTGGAGGAGGAGGGGGACTAGTCCATCTATACTGGACTCGCTCTATAGAAACAGGAGACTGGAGGAGGAGGGGGACTAGTCCATCTATACTGGACTCGCTCTATAGAAACAGGAGACTGGAGGAGGAGGGGGACTAGTCCATCTATACTGGACTCGCTCTATAGAAACAGGAGACTGGAGGAGGAGGGGGACTAGTCCATCTATACTGGACTCGCTCTATAGAAACAGGAGACTGGAGGAGGAGGGGGACTAGTCCATCTATACTGGACTCGCTCTATAGAAACAGGAGACTGAGGAGGAGGGGGACTAGTCCATCTATACTGGACTCGCTCTATAGAAACAGGAGACTGGAGGAGGAGGGGACTAGTCCATCTATACTGGACTCGCTCTATAGAAACAGGAGACTGGAGGAGGAGGGGGACTAGTCCATCTATACTGGACTCGCTCTATAGAAACAGGAGACTGGAGGAGGAGGGGGACTAGTCCATCTATACTGGACTCGCTCTATAGAAACAGGAGACTGGAGGAGGAGGGGGACTAGTCCATCTATACTGGACTCGCTCTATAGAAACAGGAGACTGGAGGAGGAGGGGGACTAGTCCATCTATACTGGACTCGCTCTATAGAAACAGGAGACTGGAGGAGGAGGGGGACTAGTCCATCTATACTGGACTCGCTCTATAGAAACAGGAGACTGGAGGAGGAGGGGGACTAGTCCATCTATACTGGACTCGCTCTATAGAAACAGGAGACTGGAGGAGGAGGGGGACTAGTCCATCTATACTGGACTCGCTCTATAGAAACAGGAGACTGGAGGAGGGGGACTAGTCCATCTATACTGGACTCGCTCTATAGAAACAGGAGACTGGAGGAGGAGGGGGACTAGTCCATCTATACTGGACTCGCTCTATAGAAACAGGAGACTGGAGGAGGGGGACTAGTCCATCTATACTGGACTCGCTCTATAGAAACAGGAGGCTGGAGGAGGAGGGGGACTAGTCCATCTATACTGGACTCGCTCTATAGAAACAGGAGACTGGAGGAGGAGGGGGACTATATCATCTATACTGGACTCGCTCTATAGAAACAGGAGACTGGAGGAGGAGGGGGACTAGTCCATCTATACTGGACTCGCTCTATAGAAACAGGAGACTGGAGGAGGGGGACTAGTCCATCTATACTGGACTCGCTCTATAGAAACAGGAGACTGGAGGAGGAGGGGGACTAGTCCATCTATACTGGACTCGCTCTATAGAAACAGGAGACTGGAGGAGGAGGGGGACTAGTCCATCTATACTGGACTCGCTCTATAGAAACAGGAGACTGGAGGAGGGGGACTAGTCCATCTATACTGGACTCGCTCTATAGAAACAGGAGACTGGAGGAGGAGGGGGACTAGTCCATCTATACTGGACTCGCTCTATAGAAACAGGAGACTGGAGGAGGAGGGGGACTAGTCCATCTATACTGGACTCGCTCTATAGAAACAGGAGACCTGGGCTGTTCTGGGACAGGACTCACTAACTTCCTCACTATGGAACTTGTGACCAGTATTGATCCTGACCAACATGTATCTCCTATTCTCCGTCTACAGGGGATAATAGTGACACCACTGCTGTTACTACTGTTTGTAAGTATCTTCTACATGGCGCCTTCACAAACAATTCACAACCCCTTGACTTTTCTTTCTCTCTCACATTTCTGTTGTGTTTAGGATTAAAATGGATTTTAAATTGTCTTTTTTGGGGGGGGGGGGGGGTCAACGATCTACACAAAATACTCAATGGTCAAAGTGGAAGAAAAATGTTAACATAAAAATATGAAAACTAAAACACTAATCTTTATTTAGATAATTATTCATCCCCCTGAGTTTTAGAATCACCTTTCTGGGTAAGTCTCAAGTCTTGCCATAGATTTTCAAGGTGATTTCTAAGGCCAAACTGTAACTAGGCCACTCAGGAACATTCACTGTCTTCTTAGTAAGCAATTCCCGTGTATATTTGGCCTTGTATTTTACGTTATTGTCCTGCTGAAAGGTGATTTAATCTCCCAGTGTCTGATGGAAAGCAGATGGAACCAGGTTTTCCTCTAGGATTTAGCCTCTGCTTAGCTCTATTCTGTTTATTTTTATCCTGAAAAACTCCCTAGTCCTTGTCGATGACAAGCATACCCATAACATGATGCAGCCGCCACTATACTTGAAAATATCAAGAGTGGTACTTCGTAATGTATTGGATTTGCCCCAAAAATAACGCTTTGTATTCAGGACATAAAGTATTACTTTAGTGCCTTATTGCAAACAGGATGCGTGTTTTGGAATGTTATTATCTACAGGCTTCCTTCTTTTCACTCTCATTAAATAATTTATGTTACTATTGTGGAGTAACTACAATGTTGATCCATCCTCAGTTTTCACCTATCACAGCCGTTAAACTCTGTAACTGTTTTAAAATCACCATTGGCCTCATGGTGAAATTCCTGAGCAGTTTCCTTCCTCTCTTGCAACTGAGTTAGGAAGGACACCTGTATCTTTGTAGTGACTGGGTATATTGATACACAATCCAAGGTGTAATTAATAACTTCACCATGATCAAAGGGATATTCAATGTCTGCCTACCAATAGCTGCCCTTCTTTGTGAGGCACTGGAAAACCTCCCTGGTCTTTGTGGTTGAATCTGTGTTTGAAATTCACTACTTGAATTGAGGGACCTTACAGATAATTGTATGTGTGGGGGACAGAGATTAAATTATTATTCAAAAATTAAACTCTATTATTGCACAGAGTGAGTCCATGAAACTTATTATGTGACTTGTTAAGCACATTTTTACTCCTGAACTTATTTAGGCTCCTTGCCATAACAAAGGGGTTGAATACTTATTGACTCAAGACATTTCAGCTTTTCAATTTGTATTCATTTCTAACAAATTAATTTTAAACAAAATTCCACTTTGACATTATGGGGTATTGTGTGTAGATCAGTGACACAAAATCTCAATTTAATCAATTTTAAATTCAGGCTGTAACAACAAAATGTGGAAAAAGTCAAGTGGGTATGAATACTTTCTGAATTAAATTGAACTTTCTTTGTCACATGGGCCAAATATAACAGGTGTAGACCTCACAGTGAAATGCTGAATACAACAGGTGTAGTAGACCTCACAGTGAAATGCTGAATACAACAGGTGTAGTAGACCTTACAGTGAAATGCTGAATACAACAGGTGTAGTAGACCTTACAGTGAAATGCTGAATACAACAGGTGTAGTAGACCTCACAGTGAAATGCTGAATACTACAGGTGTAGTAGACCTTACAGTGAAATGCTGAATATAACAGGTGTAGACCTCACAGTGAAATGCTGAATACAACAGGTGTAGTAGACCTCACAGTGAAATGCTGAATACAACAGGTGTAGTAGACCTTACAGTGAAATGCTGAATACAACAGGTGTAGTAGACCTCACAGTGAAATGCTGAATACTACAGGTGTAGTAGACCTTACAGTGAAATGCTGAATACAACAGGTGTAGACCTCACAGTGAAATGCTGAATACAACAGGTGTAGTAGACCTTACAGTGAAATGCTGAATACAACCGGTGTAGTAGACCTCACAGTGAAATGCTGAATACAACAGGTGTAGTAGACCTTACAGTGAAATGCTGAATACAACAGGTGTAGTAGACCTCACAGTGAAATGCTGAATACAACAGGTGTAGTAGACCTTAAAGTGAAATGCTGAATACAACAGGTGTAGTAGACCTTACAGTGAAATGCTGAATACAACAGGTGTAGTAGACCTCACAGTGAAATGCTGAATACAACAGGTGTAGTAGACCTTACAGTGAAATGCTGAATACAACAGGTGTAGTAGACCTTACAGTGAAATGCTGAATACAACAGGTGTAGTAGACCTTACAGTGAAATGCTGAATACAACAGGTGTAGTAGACCTTACAGTGAAATGCTGAATACAACAGGTGTAGTAGACCTTACAGTGAAATGCTAAATACAACAGGTGTAGTAGACCTTACAGTGAAATGCTGAATACAACAGGTGTAGTAGACCTCACAGTGAAATGCTGAATACAACAGGTGTAGTAGACCTTACAGTGAAATGCTGAATACAACAGGTGTAGTAGACCTTACAGTGAAATGCTGAATACAACAGGTGTAGTAGACCTTACAGTGAAATGCTGAATACAACAGGTGTAGTAGACCTTACAGTGAAATGCTGAATACAACAGGTGTAGTAGACCTTACAGTGAAATGCTGAATACAACAGGTGTAGTAGACCTCACAGTGAAATGCTGAATACAACAGGTGTAGTAGACCTTACAGTGAAATGCTGAATACAACAGGTGTAGTAGACCTCACAGTGAAATGCTGAATACAACAGGTGTAGTAGACCTTACAGTGAAATGCTGAATACAACAGGTGTAGTAGACCTCACAGTGAAATGCTGAATACAACAGGTGTAGTAGACCTTACAGTGAAATGCTGAATACAACAGGTGTAGTAGACCTTACAGTGAAATGCTGAATACAACAGGTGTAGTAGACCTTACAGTGAAATGCTGAATACAACAGGTGTAGTAGACCTTACAGTGAAATGCTGAATACAACAGGTGTAGTAGACCTTACAGTGAAATGCTGAATACAACAGGTGTAGTAGACCTTACAGTGAAATGCTGAATACAACAGGTGTAGTAGACCTCACAGTGAAATGCTGAATACAACAGGTGTAGTAGACCTTACAGTGAAATGCTGAATACAACAGGTGTAGTAGACCTTACAGTGAAATGCTGAATACAACAGGTGTAGTAGACCTTACAGTGAAATGCTGAATACAACAGGTGTAGTAGACCTTACAGTGAAATGCTGAATACAACAGGTGTAGTAGACCTTACAGTGAAATGCTGAATACAACAGGTGTAGTAGACCTCACAGTGAAATGCTGAATACAACAGGTGTAGTAGACCTTACAGTGAAATGCTGAATACAACAGGTGTAGTAGACCTCACAGTGAAATGCTGAATACAACAGGTGTAGTAGACCTTACAGTGAAATGCTGAATACAACAGGTGTAGTAGACCTCACAGTGAAATGCTGAATACAACAGGTGTAGTAGACCTTACAGTGAAATGCTGAATACAACAGGTGTGTAGACCTTACAGTGAAATGCTGAATACAACAGGTGTAGTAGACCTTACAGTGAAATGCTGAATACAACAGGTGTAGTAGACCTCACAGTGAAATGCTGAATACAACAGGTGTAGTAGACCTTACAGTGAAATGCTGAATACAACAGGTGTAGTAGACCTTACAGTGAAATGCTGAATACAACAGGTGTAGTAGACCTCACAGTGAAATGCTGAATACAACAGGTGTAGTAGACCTCACAGTGAAATGCTGAATACAACAGGTGTAGTAGACCTTACAGTGAAATGCTGAATACAACAGGTGTAGTAGACCTTACAGTGAAATGCTGAATACAACAGGTGTAGTAGACCTTACAGTGAAATACTGAATACAACAGGTGTAGTAGACCTCACAGTGAAATGCTGAATACAACAGGTGTAGTAGACCTCACAGTGAAATGCTGAATACAACAGGTGTAGTAGACCTTACAGTGAAATGCTGAATACAACAGGTGTAGTAGACCTCACAGTGAAATGCTCAATACAACAGGTGTAGACCTTACAGTGAAATGCTCAATACAACAGGTGTAGTAGACCTTACAGTGAAATGCTCAATACAACAGGTGTAGTAGACCTTACAGTGAAATGCTGAATACAACAGGTGTAGTAGACCTTACAGTGAAATGCTGAATACAACAGGTGTAGTAGACCTTACAGTGAAATGCTGAATACAACAGGTGTAGTAGACCTTACAGTGAAATGCTGAATACAACAGGTGTAGTAGACCTCACAGTGAAATGCTGAATACAACAGGTGTAGTAGACCTTACAGTGAAATGCTGAATACAACAGGTGTAGTAGACCTTACAGTGAAATGCTGAATACAACAGGTGTAGTAGACCTCACAGTGAAATGCTGAATACAACAGGTGTAGTAGACCTTACAGTGAAATGCTGAATACAACAGGTGTAGTAGACCTTACAGTGAAATGCTGAATACAACAGGTGTAGTAGACCTTACAGTGAAATGCTGAATACAACAGGTGTAGTAGACCTCACAGTGAAATGCTGAATACAACAGGTGTAGTAGACCTTACAGTGAAATGCTGAATACAACAGGTGTAGTAGACCTTACAGTGAAATGCTGAATACAACTGGTGTAGTAGACCTTACAGTGAAATGCTGAATACAACAGGTGTAGTAGACCTTACAGTGAAATGCTGAATACAACAGGTGTAGTAGACCTCACAGTGAAATGCTGAATACAACAGGTGTAGTAGACCTCACAGTGAAATGCTGAATACAACAGGTGTAGTAGACCTCACAGTGAAATGCTGAATACAACAGGTGTAGTAGACCTTACAGTGAAATGCTGAATACAACAGGTGTAGTAGACCTTACAGTGAAATGCTGAATACAACAGGTGTAGTAGACCTTACAGTGAAATGCTGAATACAACAGGTGTAGTAGACCTCACAGTGAAATGCTGAATACAACAGGTGTAGTAGACCTCACAGTGAAATGCTGAATACAACAGGTGTAGTAGACCTTACAGTGAAATGCTGAATACAACAGGTGTAGTAGACCTTACAGTGAAATGCTGAATACAACAGGTGTAGTAGACCTTACAGTGAAATGCTGAATACAACAGGTGTAGTAGACCTCACAGTGAAATGCTGAATACAACAGGTGTAGTAGACCTTACAGTGAAATGCTGAATACAACAGGTGTAGTAGACCTCACAGTGAAATGCTGAATACAACAGGTGTAGTAGACCTTACAGTGAAATGCTGAATACAACAGGTGTAGTAGACCTCACAGTGAAATGCTGAATACAACAGGTGTAGTAGACCTCACAGTGAAATGCTGAATACAACAGGTGTAGTAGACCTTAAAGTGAAATGCTGAATACAACAGGTGTAGTAGACCTTACAGTGAAATGCTGAATACAACAGGTGTAGTAGACCTTACAGTGAAATGCTGAATACAACAGGTGTAGTAGACCTTACAGTGAAATGCTGAATACAACAGGTGTAGTAGACCTTACAGTGAAATGCTGAATACAACAGGTGTAGTAGACCTCACAGTGAAATGCTGAATACAACAGGTGTAGTAGACCTCACAGTGAAATGCTGAATACAACAGGTGTAGTAGACCTTACAGTGAAATGCTGAATACAACAGGTGTAGTAGACCTTACAGTGAAATGCTGAATACAACAGGTGTAGTAGACCTTACAGTGAAATGCTGAATACAACAGGTGTAGTAGACCTCACAGTGAAATGCTGAATACAACAGGTGTAGTAGACCTTACAGTGAAATGCTGAATACAACAGGTGTAGTAGACCTCACAGTGAAATGCTGAATACAACAGGTGTAGTAGACCTCACAGTGAAATGCTGAATACAACAGGTGTAGTAGACCTTACAGTGAAATGCTGAATACAACAGGTGTAGTAGACCTCACAGTGAAATGCTGAATACAACAGGTGTGTAGACCTTACAGTGAAATGCTGAATACAACAGGTGTAGTAGACCTTACAGTGAAATGCTGAATACAACAGGTGTAGTAGACCTCACAGTGAAATGCTGAATACAACAGGTGTAGTAGACCTTACAGTGAAATGCTGAATACAACAGGTGTAGTAGACCTCACAGTGAAATGCTGAATACAACAGGTGAGTAGACCTTACAGTGAAATGCTGAATACAACAGGTGTAGTAGACCTCACAGTGAAATGCTGAATACAACAGGTGTAGTAGACCTTACAGTGAAATGCTGAATACAACAGGTGTAGTAGACCTTACAGTGAAATACTGAATACAACTGGTGTAGTAGACCTCACAGTGAAATGCTGAATACAACAGGTGTAGTAGACCTCACAGTGAAATGCTGAATACAACAGGTGTAGTAGACCTTACAGTGAAATGCTGAATACAACAGGTGTAGTAGACCTCACAGTGAAATGCTGAATACAACAGGTGTAGTAGACCTCACAGTGAAATGCTGAATACAACAGGTGTAGTAGACCTTACAGTGAAATGCTGAATACAACAGGTGTAGTAGACCTTACAGTGAAATGCTGAATACAACAGGTGTAGTAGACCTTACAGTGAAATGCTGAATACAACAGGTGTAGTAGACCTCACAGTGAAATGCTGAATACAACAGGTGTAGTAGACCTTACAGTGAAATGCTGAATACAACAGGTGTAGTAGACCTCACAGTGAAATGCTGAATACAACAGGTGTAGTAGACCTCACAGTGAAATGCTGAATACAACAGGTGTAGTAGACCTTACAGTGAAATGCTGAATACAACAGGTGTAGTAGACCTTACAGTGAAATGCTGAATACAACAGGTGTAGTAGACCTTACAGTGAAATGCTGAATACAACAGGTGTAGTAGACCTCACAGTGAAATGCTGAATACAACAGGTGTAGTAGACCTTACAGTGAAATGCTGAATACAACAGGTGTAGTAGACCTTACAGTGAAATACTGAATACAACTGGTGTAGTAGACCTCACAGTGAAATGCTGAATACAACAGGTGTAGTAGACCTCACAGTGAAATGCTGAATACAACAGGTGTAGTAGACCTTACAGTGAAATGCTGAATACAACAGGTGTAGTAGACCTCACAGTGAAATGCTGAATACAACAGGTGTAGTAGACCTCACAGTGAAATGCTGAATACAACAGGTGTAGTAGACCTTACAGTGAAATGCTGAATACAACAGGTGTAGTAGACCTTACAGTGAAATGCTGAATACAACAGGTGTAGTAGACCTTACAGTGAAATGCTGAATACAACAGGTGTAGTAGACCTCACAGTGAAATGCTGAATACAACAGGTGTAGTAGACCTTACAGTGAAATGCTGAATACAACAGGTGTAGTAGACCTCACAGTGAAATGCTGAATACAACAGGTGTAGTAGACCTTACAGTGAAATGCTGAATACAACAGGTGTAGTAGACCTCACAGTGAAATGCTGAATACAACAGGTGTAGTAGACCTTACAGTGAAATGCTGAATACAACAGGTGTAGTAGACCTTACAGTGAAATGCTGAATACAACAGGTGTAGTAGACCTTACAGTGAAATGCTGAATACAACAGGTGTAGTAGACCTCACAGTGAAATGCTGAATACAACAGGTGTAGTAGACCTCACAGTGAAATGCTGAATACAACAGGTGTAGTAGACCTTACAGTGAAATACTGAATACAACTGGTGTAGTAGACCTCACAGTGAAATGCTGAATACAACAGGTGTAGTAGACCTCACAGTGAAATGCTGAATACAACAGGTGTAGTAGACCTTACAGTGAAATGCTGAATACAACAGGTGTAGTAGACCTCACAGTGAAATGCTGAATACAACAGGTGTAGTAGACCTCACAGTGAAATGCTGAATACAACAGGTGTAGTAGACCTTACAGTGAAATGCTGAATACAACAGGTGTAGTAGACCTTACAGTGAAATGCTGAATACAACAGGTGTAGTAGACCTTACAGTGAAATGCTGAATACAACAGGTGTAGTAGACCTTACAGTGAAATGCTGAATACAACAGGTGTAGTAGACCTCACAGTGAAATGCTGAATACAACAGGTGTAGTAGACCTTACAGTGAAATGCTGAATACAACAGGTGTAGTAGACCTCACAGTGAAATGCTGAATACAACAGGTGTAGTAGACCTCACAGTGAAATGCTGAATACAACAGGTGTAGTAGACCTTACAGTGAAATGCTGAATACAACAGGTGTAGTAGACCTTACAGTGAAATGCTGAATACAACAGGTGTAGTAGACCTTACAGTGAAATGCTGAATACAACAGGTGTAGTAGACCTCACAGTGAAATGCTGAATACAACAGGTGTAGTAGACCTTACAGTGAAATGCTGAATACAACAGGTGTAGTAGACCTCACAGTGAAATGCTGAATACAACAGGTGTAGTAGACCTCACAGTGAAATGCTGAATACAACAGGTGTAGTAGACCTCACAGTGAAATGCTGAATACAACAGGTGTAGTAGACCTTACAGTGAAATGCTGAATACAACAGGTGTAGTAGACCTTACAGTGAAATGCTGAATACAACAGGTGTAGTAGACCTTACAGTGAAATGCTGAATACAACAGGTGTAGTAGACCTTACAGTGAAATACTGAATACAACAGGTGTAGTAGACCTCACAGTGAAATGCTGAATACAACAGGTGTAGTAGACCTTACAGTGAAATGCTGAATACAACAGGTGTAGTAGACCTTACAGTGAAATGCTGAATACAACAGGTGTAGTAGACCTTACAGTGAAATGCTGAATACAACAGGTGTAGTAGACCTTACAGTGAAATGCTGAATACAACAGGTGTAGTAGACCTCACAGTGAAATGCTGAATACAACAGGTGTAGTAGACCTCACAGTGAAATACTGAATACAACAGGTGTAGTAGACCTTACAGTGAAATGCTGAATACAACAGGTGTAGTAGACCTCACAGTGAAATGCTGAATACAACAGGTGTAGACCTTACAGTGAAATGCTGAATACAACAGGTGTAGTAGACCTTACAGTGAAATGCTGAATACAACAGGTGTAGACCTTACAGTGAAATGCTGAATACAACAGGTGTAGTAGACCTTACAGTGAAATGCTGAATACAACAGGTGTAGTAGACCTCACAGTGAAATGCTGAATACAACAGGTGTAGTAGACCTTACAGTGAAATGCTGAATACAACAGGTGTAGTAGACCTTACAGTGAAATACTGAATACAACAGGTGTAGTAGACCTCACAGTGAAATGCTGAATACAACAGGTGTAGTAGACCTCACGTGAAATGCTGAATACAACAGGTGTAGTAGACCTTACAGTGAAATGCTGAATACAACAGGTGTAGTAGACCTTACAGTGAAATACTGAATACAACAGGTGTAGTAGACCTTACAGTGAAATGCTGAATACAACAGGTGTAGTAGACCTTACAGTGAAATGCTGAATACAACAGGTGTAGTAGACCTTACAGTGAAATGCTGAATACAATAGGTGTAGTAGACCTCACAGTGAAATGCTGAATACAACAGGTGTAGTAGACCTTACAGTGAAATGCTGAATACAACAGGTGTAGACCTTACAGTGAAATGCTGAATACAACAGTTGTAGTAGACCTTACAGTGAAATGCTGAATACAACAGGTGTAGTAGACCTCACAGTGAAATGCTGAATACAACAGGTGTAGTAGACCTTACAGTGAAATGCTGAATACAACAGGTGTAGTAGACCTTACAGTGAAATGCTGAATACAACAGGTGTAGTAGACCTCACAGTGAAATGCTGAATACAACAGGTGTAGTAGACCTCACAGTGAAATGCTGAATACAACAGGTGTAGTAGACCTCACAGTGAAATGCTGAATACAACAGGTGTAGTAGACCTCACAGTGAAATGCTGAATACAACAGGTGTAGTAGACCTCACAGTGAAATGCTGAATACAACAGGTGTAGTAGACCTCACAGTGAAATGCTGAATACAACAGGTGTAGTAGACCTTACAGTGAAATGCTGAATACATGTGGAGGCTATATACAGGGTGTTATGGTACAGAGTCAATGTGGAGGCTATATACAGGGGGTACCGGTACAGAGTCAATGTGGAGGCTATATACAGGGTGTTACGGTACAGAGTCAATGTGGAGGCTATATACAGGGTGTTACGGTACAGAGTCAATGTGGAGGCTATATCCAGGGTGTTACGGTACAGAGTCAACGTGGAGGCTATATACAGGGTATTACGGTACAGAGTCAATGTGGAGGCTATATACAGGGTGTTATGGTACAGAGTCAATGTGGAGGCTATATACAGGGGGTACCGGTACAGAGTCAATGTGGAGGCTATATACAGGGGGTACCGGTACAGAGTCAATGTGGAGGATATATACAGGGGGTACCGGTACAGAGTCAATGTGGAGGATATATACAGGGGGTACTGGTACAGAGTCAATGTGGAGGCTATATATAGCGGGTACCGGTACAGAGTCAATGTGGAGGCTATATACAGGAGGTACCGGTACAGAGTCAATGTGGAGGCTATATACAGGGGGTACCGGTACAGAGTCAATGTGGAGGCTATATACAGGAGGTACCGGTACAGAGTCAATGTGGAGGCTATATACAGGGGGTACCGGTACAGAGTCAATGTGGAGGCTATATACAGGGGGTACCGGTACAGAGTCAATGTGGAGGCTATATACAGGGTGTTACGGTACAGAGTCAATGTGGAGGCTATATACAGGGGGTACCGGTACAGAGTCAATGTGGAGGCTATATACAGGGGGTACCGGTACAGAGTCAATGTGGAGGCTATATACAGGGTGTTACGGTACAGAGTCAATGTGGAGGCTATATACAGGGTGTTACGGTACAGAGTCAATGTGGAGGCTATATACAGGGGGTACCGGTACAGAGTCAATGTGGAGGCTATATACAGGGGGTACCGGTACAGAGTCAATGTGGAGGCTATATACAGGGGGTACCGGTACAGAGTCAATGTGGAGGCTATATACAGGGGGTACCGGTACAGAGTCAATGTGGAGGCTATATACAGGGGGTACCGGTACAGAGTCAATGTGGAGGCTATATACAGGGGGTACCGGTACAGAGTCAATGTGGAGGCTATATACAGGGGGTACCGGTACAGAGTCAATGTGGAGGCTATATACAGGGGGTACCGGTACAGAGTCAATGTGGAGGCTATATACAGGGGGTACCGGTACAGAGTCAATGTGGAGGCTATATACAGGG